>NW_010395817.1:0-53567 GCF_000710305.1 Buceros rhinoceros silvestris | reverse complement strand
CCTACGTTATTCGTGTGGACTCAAAACCATTCACATATTACCTGTGTCACACGCTACCTGTGTCACAAAGCTGCAAGGAAGCGAACGCTGCCTCCAAAACCAGCAGCTACAGCAGCATCATTTACTTTTAAGACATGCAAAAATATAGTCATCACAATAAAAACTGTAGCTTTTGCCAACAGATTTTTCACTAAGTGGTATCTGAGATACCATAATTTTGATTACATTTAGAACAAAAGCATATGCCTACTGTGCAGTTGAAGCACGCAGACGCTGACTATATATTGCTTTGCACTGTACTTTAATAAATTAAACACAGAAATTGCAGTATGTTTTCCATATCCTACATGAAAATACCTACAGCAAAATTTATAACTGGCAGCTGACCAGTTGGCAAGGCGGGCCCAGACTTCGCATATCGCATGAATGCCTCGTCTTTCATTTGTAATCTAGCTTCCATAAAATGAGCAGTAGCAAATTGTCAAGTCTTTAAGTTTTACGCTGAACCAACACGCTCAACTATAAACTCTTGTGTCCCAAGAGCATGACCCATTCCAGAAAAAAAATGGTCTGACTTTAGATCATTTTATAGTGTCAGCTTTTATAAACATATTTGGTAAACATGTATCACGGCACTGTTAAAAATCTTTGAAAGAAACCAGCTTACAACACAGCACCCAGTAGTGAGGGGTATTTCCAGTCACCCGAGACTGTCAAACGCTAACAGCGCATGTTTACTTGCTTTTGTGATGTGCCGGTTATTTGTTTAACGGCAATAATTCGTGATGTTGCTCTTTTCCTTTACTCTTCACAGTATTAAAGTTATTATCACCCGATTGTTGTAGCAAGAGAATTATCATAGATCTTTCCTGCTTTGCTCAAGTTACATTTAACAAAATCAAAATGAGAAAAATGTTCCATCTGTATGAACCACTGACTGCCTCGAGTTTGTTATGGATACACAGTAACACAGACACAGTAGCTTTCAGAAATGATTTGCTAATACATTATCATTAAAATGTCATATCTACAACTTAAGAAAACGATTATCAGAGCAGGAAACATTCTTAGCCTACAATCACAGAAGAACTGGACTTCCTAAAATTTATTGAGCCACGTATACACTAGATTTTGACCCACTCACATGTAGAATTAGTGTTTCTATGACAATTTGTGAGAGGAAACTGTGGAACATAAATTGACAGATAATTCAAATCTGTGGACATTTAACAATAAGATCTTTACACGTAGTACTGATGCTATGGGTAGGGACAAAACACAGACAGAATCCAGGCTTGCTTCAGAATTCGACTGAGTACTTCAAAGTAAATAAAAACACCTCTGACAAGCACAAAACATGATAAAATGCAGCTTTCTTCTTTTCTAAATGGGACTCATTATTAAATAAAACCTCTTTTTCCAGGGGAAAACAACCATGCTGCTGTTAATAAAAGCACTGCATTTGGGCTGAAGGCGATGAACACCGTGGTGCAGCTTTTCTCCTTGGCTATTAGAACCAGTGACACCGTTACTCAAAGCACTGAGCTGACACGGTGTCCAGGGCAGGTTTCAGTGCCAGCCATTCGCATCGTCTTTAGGGACAAAGGGCTGTGACTTGGGACGGGAGCTGCAACTGGAACCTGCTTTGATGTTCAAGAGATCACCACACAAATACAAAAAGTCATGAGATAAGAAAAGATGAAACATATTTGGTGCTATCTTGGTATCAACATGCCAGTGAATATGGCATGATTCACTCGGTCCTTACAACCCGGGTTCTCCCAGTACAACTGGGATTCCTTGCTGCTTCCCCTTTTTCCTTCTGAGTACCAAAAGAAAAAGGTTGCCTATCATTTCCCATGATTTTCCATCTTTCCCAGCCAACCCTCTGCTGACCCCAACACAAAAAGTCATTGAGGAGATCGTGCAAAATTCCGCGTCAAGATTTTTCACATATATCTGTACGGCAAAATGAACATGTGATTCAGCATTTGCTAGACTTACTTTCCATGTTAGGTAAGTTACACTATCCTTTCCTCTGCTAAGCAACAAAACAGTGAGCAGTGGGTCTAACCGTGACAGCGTCTGCCTTCTGAAATCACCCTCATGGAAATAAATATGACATTCCCAGTTAGAAATAGCTAAAATTTCAAATAGAATTGACTACACAAGTTGTGTTCGCTTCACATTCACTAAGTTTTTTTTCATCTGCAGAGACAGAGATTCTCTGATCCCTCTCTTTAAGTGACTATTACAGCTCTGAGCAACAAGAAGGGAGCCTAGTACCCACTTTGGGATGAAACACCACTACGCACTTTACCCTTTTTTAGCGGATACCAGCCTGTGTGGTAGTGTTAGGAGAAGAGATGCAGCTGCATCATGTTTACATCACTAAGATATTGTTGCGGTGGTAAGAAAATGCCCCAAGAGGCCAAGAAGCAAGTCATGATTTTGCACTGATTTTATTTTATTTTATTTTATAGAGAGGATGTCCGAGTACTGTAATGGTGAGCGACCTGTTCGTATCCTCGAGCCCACAAGACAGAACAGAAATGAGTTAGTTGGTGAAAGTAATTAAATGTAAAAAGAGAATTTGAAAATGGAATTTACAAACATGCTTAAAGATTTTTAGCACAGACAGCAAAGATTATGAAACGCCTCGAATGGTACCTGTAGATATCTCACTTTCACCTGCACAGAGGTTACCTTTCCAGAAGTATTTCACCAAATTACATTTCCAGCTCTTCTGCCTCTGTGTTTACTGCAGTTTCAAAAGAATGTGTACGAGTACCACATGAACAGCAGCAGGAAATAAAATCTATTTTTAATGGGAACTACTTAAATAAGGTTTAAAAATAAAGTACTTATTTTCAAAACTAGATTGCTTAATTTTTTAAGGGCTTTGGCTCTGCAGTGTACAAGGGTGCTCTAAGATGCATATACCCAAAACCCCGATTCACTTTAAAATTAGTGCTCTCTTAGAAGTATGAATTGCTCCATCTGGAAGTGATTAGGGTTCCAAGGATGTGCAGCATTAAGTAATTTAACTTACTGAAGTACTTCTTTTTTAATAAGCTCTTCAATTTAAAAATAAGAATAGTTTAACAAAAAGCCCTTCCTGGTACAGCTGTTCAAGTCACATGAACCACTTTATTCATTTAACATACTGAAAGAGGTGGGGGAAGGAACCTCTTGAAGTCGACAGTAGCAATTGTAACAGTAACAACCTAGACGTACAACTGCACAGGAAAAAAAAAGTCAAATACTTGACCTAAAGCGTTTGTCTGTGATAGTCACCAGGCTATCCCTTTGCACACCTACCACCATCATGCCGCTTAGTTTCATTGGAAGACCTTGCTGGAAAAAAGTAGGGACAGCATAACACCTACCAAGGGTGTTCGATCAACCAACAATGCGGATATACCTTACACGCGATAAATATTAAATGTAATTGTTGCAAGTGTTTTTTTGTTTTGTTTTTTTCAGAAATCAAGATTTCCTCCATCAGAAATGTATGGTCTATTTTCAAGAGTTTTGCCGCAGTTTCCTGAAAGTATCACTGCAGAAATGATTCTCTGCAACACCTGAAAACTCTTTTGGGAATATGTCCAAATGGGTGTTTTAAAGTTCAATATCTCAGGCCACAGATTAAAACAAAATTAGTCATTTTGCCTTCTGGAAGGAACTTCTTCCTTGTTTGTCTTTGAAATTTTTTTATTGATATTTCTTAGATGTTTTTTGGGGGGGAAGATAAGTGGATAAGGGAAGATAAAAGTTGGTATTTGAAAATGGTAATTTCGTCTTTTTTCAGGTTAAAATCTCTTTGTAATTTTGAAGGGTTGAAATGTTAAAGTAAGAGATGACAATTTCTCCAGGGAACATGAAAATTAAAATATATTTCTAACTTGAATGAACTGACATGCATCATCAGTTGTATTTTCAATTAAGGTTCTGCAATGTTGATTAATTCACTCATTTGAAAACAATTTACATACAAGATGGTCATGGAAGTGGAATGTTGCCCTGGGGGAACTAAAGAGAAGAGTCAGGGATCAAAGTCTGAAAGTAACTTGACATATTTGGGGAGTTTTCAATAGCATGATAGCAGTGGTTGAAGATCACAGCAGTCAGATGAATGACTTTTTTTTAGAAGATGGTTACTGCCATCACTGAAGATGTGAGCCTTCAGATTTTGCATAAGCACACAGCCTTGTACTTCAAACTATCAAGAAAATGCCAGCCATCAGTCAAGGGAAATATTTGAATACTGAGATGGAAATTAGCTTTAAAATTTGCATTTAGGAATGTGTGAGCGGGAGGATGAGCGTTTACATTATGAAATTATTTCCTTGTTTAAAAAACTGTGCAACCTTTGCCAGCTGACTCCAAAAAAACCCTGGCTTTCCCTCTGTAACTCATAACTCAGTTGTTATGATTATCCAGGAAACTTAATGAGAAATGGACCTATTTATAAAGAAGCTTATAGAGAAAGATTACCGATAGCTGCTACAGCGTTTCAATGGGTGCCCCAAGTTAGATTTCAATTTGCCATGCTTAAATAGCAAAAACCATTCCAACTGCAATCAACCGCATGGTCTCTTTTAATTGGTTAGAAAAATCAGAGAGGCAGCATCTGAGGAAATTAACGTAGCTAACATTTTAAAAGCGATTCAACCAATTATCAAATTTACTCACAATGCCGAAATCCTGTGCCAAGACTGCTGGTTTCACACTTCCCACATAAGGAAATGTTCAGTAAGTAAAAAGCACGTATTACATATAAGCTAAATCAACATTATACGAAACAAAAAAAATCAGTAAATATTAGTTTGAACTTCGAGACAAGCTATGAAATATGAAACCATGTGCTTTTTTTAAAATCCATTTCATCATGAACAGCTAAAAGTGCCCTTCACCAGCTGTTGTTGGAAAGCTGTCAGATCACTTTTAAACAGAGATGTCAAAGGTCTGCAAACCTGTTATTGAACAGGACTCAAAAGCATATGACTATGAACAATTGAAACCGACTGGGGTGATGGGGTTAGGTGCAGGGACACATGATTTTAGGCAACCTTTTGGCTTGCCATGTTCTTTGAAACTCAGTCCTCTGGAGCTTTCAAGGCTCTACTGTTACCCCAGTGATACACAAATTCAGGAGCACAAAGCATACCTCAGCCTCTCTGCTCTGGGGGCTCTTAATGAGTTAAAAATGAGAATGTCAGCACAAATGAACTTTCAGAAGTGAAAACTTATGCTATACATCTCCAGAGGTAAAAAGTAAGCCTAAGTCTAAACTCAAATGCAACACATTTCTGCTCAAGTAATACATTCTGCAAACAGAAAGCATCCACGTAAAATGCCATCCCGTTAGTGCCAGATACATAGAAAGACATTTAAAACTCTCAGCCCTGATGATGAAAAATACCATCCTTTATTGGTTAAGTATTTTTTCCTATGACAATGTGAAGGTACATATTTTCACTGATGTAATTCTGTAATCTCACTCTGATGGAAATATTTTAAGCAGAAAGCTGCATTTGTGTAAAAGTTCTACCGGTGCCAGTATGACACAGGAATGAAAACGTCTCTGCTTGAAACATCTAGTGCCACAGAAGTGACTGTGCTTGGGCAAAACTGAGCACCGGCCTGAAGGAAAAAAATATATATACCAATATATCATCAGGTCCTCTTTAAAGAAGAAATGAATAATATTGTGTGTAATCATTAACAGAAATCCAGGATAAGTTGCCTCCACTTGCTGCATTTAGCAATTCATGAGAACAGTGAGGAACATACTCTCCCTTTTGCAATGGGGAAAAAAAACTACAAGAGACAAATGCATGAAATGCAGAAACACATTGTTACACCTCATGCCACTGGTATCATGCAGATAAACCATCAAAGCGAAACCACAGAGCGGTGTGGCTGAGCAGGGTGTCAGCCAGGGGTCCTTCTGCATGGTCCTTGGATTAGTGCCGTGTTCTTCACACAGCATTCGCATGTGGACCAATACACGGGGCATGTGGAAGATGACATCATGGTTTTGAAGACAAATCCAGATTATGACCAGACACAATGCACAGTGTTTCAAGAAAATAACACCATTCAACACGTTTCTTTAAACGATGACAACTCCACCACTTAATGTGCGCACAGAGACCAATGGATTATCCGACAGACTAACTGGACAGTCAAGAAGAGTGCACACATTAGGATAGACGCCTTCTGGAGATGGAAGGTAAAAGTAATAAACTCTACTGGTGTTATCAGTATCTTTCATATTCTTGGCATCTCTAAAGGCACGGCACAGACCCTCCCGTGAAGAGTGATGGATAGCTACAAGTAAACTGTGCAGAAGGGATTCTGTTACAGATGCTGTCATGAGGACCTTGGTTGTCGAGCATAAGCTGCAGGAACTCAGGACATTAGCTCTTGACCTGTCTCGTTCAAATCAGAACACGCCAGCTGAAAAGGTGGACATCATGCATCTGTAAAACCCACTTCTCTCTGTGGGCCACTCTTAACTGGCCTCCCATGCAAGCGAAGGGTGAGATGAGCTGACAAAGCCAATTCAGCAGAAACCCAAAAGCAAAAGGTTTTTCTCATTTAAAAAAAATGGAAGTTGACGTGGTGTCCATCCACTGGCAGCTCTGGCTCTGGAACCTGTGCATGCCTCAGTTTTAATGCTGTTTACTTCAAGTAGTTGACAGCACCAGCAATAATCAATGCTGCTGTCTTTCTACAGACAGCTTTGCAGAATTGGGGTCTACGATAGTCATGCCCCCCAGGCACGGATCTTTCTCGTAGCAAGAATTTGAAGGAAAACAAACAATAAACAGGAAAATTACAATCATTAGAAAGTTTCAGGAGGAAAATGTGGAGGACACATTAAAACTGAAGATATTTTAACCATTCTTACTAAAAGACAGAAACAAAAGACAGCAAACTGAAAATTTATACGTAAATAAAAAGGAGAGCGCAGTTATATACCTAGATATAAACCTTAATTAAGGCAATGAAACAGCTACATTTTCAATTTTCCTAATGCTGTTGTCAGATTACTTATTTTCAGGGTAATATAAAAAGAGTTAAAGCCCATTTAACAAAAAAATTCCTGTGTAACTGCCTGACTGCAAGGATTCTGCTGTGAAAATATCAGAAACATCCAGCTACTTGAAGAGCACACGTTTTTACAAGTCGTGTTAGGCAATGAAAAGAATATGTCCTTTTCCCTTCAGCAGGCCTATTTATATGCCTAAAATTAAACACATGCCTAATAATTAAGAGCGATTAGGTTCCAATTATTTCGTTTGTTCTTCTTTCGTTTCATTCTAGCTGCATCAAAAAGTGAAAACCGGAGATATGAATGGTGGAGATTGACTGCCATCGGCTTCAGACACATTTCAGCCCACCCTGAAAAATATAAGCTTCCTGTCATACGCTGTCAGGAAAACTCACGTCTTCCAAACAAAGGTTGGGAGAACAGAGCTTACATGGCACCTTTAGATTTTACATTTTGTTTGACATCTACAATTTGTGAGAAAATGCATTTTATAACCACTTTCCCTCCTGTCTGGCCCCATCACCACCACCCCCACCAAACATAATTGCTTTTACTATAAATACCTGACAGTGCCAGTGAAAGTAATAGAGAGTATGATTTAGAAAGCTCTTTTTGACTGGCTAATAGGTTTGTTACATAACTGCAAATCTTCTAATGTTAGTGTTAAGTAGTTTCTTTTCTACAAAAAAAAAAAAAAAAAAGAAGAGAAGAAATAGTCTTTCACAACTGAATAACACAGTCTGATCGGGGAAAAAAACAATTCCTGTACTTAAGGTGCATTCGAAAAGTTAGCTTATCATCAGGCAGTTCACTACATACCTCCGAGTTTCATCTCAGAGATTCAGTATTAATCTCCTTTTTATCAGTTTCTTATCTCAACATATCCTAAGTTTGGTAGGTACAGTACATTTACTAAGCAAGAGGAAAACAAATCGGGTTTGCCCAGGTAAACCCCTTTATTTTCTGGCTCAAATATGCATTAAAGCAGGAAATAACTGATATCATGCACTGAATCAGCTGCTATAGAAAAATACCCTCAATGAATGTTCAGTTTACTGAAAGTGTTACCGAGCTGCCAATAATAACTGAGTGGTGAGTCTTGACGACAAAAAAGCAAATCAATCGATCTAAAATGACATACACAGAAATCAATCTTGTATTAAAAAGAAACCTGGGCAACTCAAACAGATTCAAAGATAAACATTCCCACACAGTTATAATTTACAGGTATAATTTAGGTTATATGTGCTATTCTGAGCAGCAAAGAGCTTCAAAATTAAAATTGCAGGAACGTCTCCCTACAGAAATCACTCCGGGCACGTTAAAAAGGGAGATGAGGATCTAAGTAATTTCTTGCACTTCTCTTTACCACTCAAGTAATTCCGTAAACTGAGAGCAAATCTAGGTAAGACCTATTGTGAAGGCACAACCTTAAATACCAAAACCGGAAGACTTTTTGGAAAGTCTTCTTCCCATGTTTCTTTGATGGAGCAGAAGGCCTGGGGTTTAGAATGGCTGGTCACAAACGGCCAACACAAACTTGCTCCTTTGTGCTTTTGCAAAACTTCACCTATGTAAAACATATTTTGCTAAACCCACTGAAGAACAGGATCTCAGCCAGAAGGTCCCACCTTATCCCTAAGATCTTGGGAAATTTTAAAGTCCTGAAGCAGCACTAGGGCTGATCCGTATCTAGTGATTTCTCACAGGATTTCGCAAAAACTTAAGGAGGAGGAAATGCAATTGCATAATTGGTGTCAAAGTTCAGGGACAGACTATAGCAACCACAGCTCATGGAAAAGCAGCCTTCCAGCAGCACCCCTAAGTGGAAGGGACCCTCCACCCAGGCCTTGTTCCCTCCCTGCTATTGACTCCCTGCTCCAAGCAGCATCCTCCAATGAAGTCATATGTTCTTGGATCATCCAACACAGCAAGTTACAGGAGGAACTGGCCTGAACGTGATGGTAATTTGCCTCTCAAGCACACAGGACAGCTTGTACCCCTCAGAGCTGCTGTTTCCTAACATCCAACAGTAATTAATCTAAGTTGACTTCCATCATGGAGCGAACGGTTTGCCAACAGTTACCACATAATATCATGTTAGAAATTACACATGTTCAGTGCACTGGAGGTGTGCCTAAGGCAGTAACTGTAGACGGTATTTTCAGCAGGGATGTGGATGTGGGCACGCATACTGCAGTCACAAAAGTCATGGCAGTCACGGATTGCACAAGGGTTTCCATAAACAGAATCTTCTCTTGAAAGGTTTTCCCCCTGCTGTACTGAAGTTTTCCATGTTCAGCTTTGGGAAAAAGCAGAATCGCTTTAAAAACTTTGGGAATGAAAGAACTGTTCCCACCTCAAATCCAGCACTGGGGAAAGAAACAGGAGTCTGATTTCTCTGAGCTTGTTCTCTTCCAAGATTTACTTCAACATGTGGTACTTTTTCCATTTTCCTCTCTAACTTTTGGTTCTTCCATTTAGAAAACATTAACTGAGGCAAGGTTTACTCAGATGGCTAAACATACCTGAGCAGGGAGAAGCCCTCTCAGTGCTTTAAATCAGTTGGGATGTCGAGGGATAGAGGACTCATCAGCCAAGCTTTCCCTGTTAGGAAAGGCTGGACAGGAGCTTACGCCCTGCTCTCTATATTCTGCAGCAGGGAAAGATACTGAAAAGCTGTAGCAGGCCTTAACCTACACAGTGTGTAGGTCTGTTAGGGAGAACAGAAGGGTGGCACTGGCAAATTTAATCGTAAGTATGTAAAGATCACAATAAACAGTCTTTAGACTGTTTAGCGTTATTAGCTAAATTCAGTGCGATGGATGAAACTCACACGTGGAACCAATTCCTGCCCTACGTATCATTTAAGTTGTCATCTCCTCAGGTAGCTCATAAAACCTGTGATGGCATTTTAAGCAGGGTGATTTCACACTGAACCATTTCCAGAAGTCCTGTGAGATACGATGATCTACCGGGTTGTTTACATTTGTTACGTTCTCTCCAGAAAGACTCATGACATAAGGCAGATAAGCTGCAAGCAAAGGAAGGTTTCAGTCACACACACCACATAAAGTTTTCCCTTTGCAATCTGACGTTATCTACCCAGGCTGAAATATAATCTGTGTTTTCTTCTCAACATTAGGAAAACAAAACTGAAGCCCAAGCATACGCATTCAATTGCTATCAAGAGGAAAATCCATACTAGGCAGGTGACAGGTTCCTCCAACGACGCATTCAAAATATCACTGCCTGCCTTCAAATACCCACAGAAAAGGTTAAGGAAGACAAAAGGCAAAAGAGGAAGAAATATTAGCACACAACAGCGTAAGCTAAGAGTGCGAAGTCTGTTAATTAGTGCATTATAATGACTTCTGACAGCTTCACATAATGCCTTTTCATCGTCATACTGTTACAGTTACGCATCCTCCACTTCCCGCATCAGAACCAGCTTCACTATTACTCTTCGCCTGCTGCTTCAGTATCAGGTTTAAGCACTAATGTCTTTCAAGAAAATAATTCTGTTTTCTGCAAGTTAATCACTGATTCCCTCAACAAACACTAGGGAAAAAATTCCTCTGTTCCGTGAAAGCATAAAAGGAAAAGAACGGGCAACGTTATACTGTGCTGTGCTTTGTTATCTCCAGAACACCGTGATCCTCCATGCTTCACAAAGCTCTTGGTTAGAAGCCAATCATGCAGCTCGGAGTTGGAGCATGTTGGTGCAGAAACCTTCAAGCTGGACTAACTGTCTCCTCATACTGAAATAACGATGAAGCAGTCCATTTTTTTTTTTTAATCTTCAGCTCAGCCATTAAACATGGAAACAAGCACTGAGACAAATGTCTGGAAGTCTGATCTACTGGCACTATAAATTCAAAGATAAAGTTTGCTATTTCATTACTAATGACCTGCTGGGGAAATACGTACCTCCCAATTTACTTTTTTTAACCTTGCACCTTGAAGAATCACAGATAAGGAAAATCCAAAATGAAGGCATAAATGGGCCTAAACCCTTTCCAATATTTAAAATACTGCCTTAATTCATTATTCCCACTGAATGGGGCATAACGAGGACTGGAAAACTACCTTGTTCCTCTCCTTGAAAGACCAAGCAGTTCATCACGGAGTCAAACTCAAAGGGTGCGTACCGCGGGGCAGAGTGCGAACACATTAAAGGAGCGTAACTCCATGGCAGATCCCCACAGCCACTCGCAGAAGCAGGCTCTGACAACACACCCGAGACATAACGAATGGGTCTCCTCCTACGCACGCCTCTGAGCTCACTCTGGGGAGAGGCAGCAGCAGGAGGACGATGATTGCCTGCGGGAGACAATCTTTCCCATCCCAAACTTTACAGGGCACGCCCTATCTCCAGGCAAGGTATGGGTGGAAAAATTTTTTCCATGAGCTCATAGCCCGCTCTGTTCCAACAAGTTTGGTACATTCTTCCTCCGTCCACTCCTGAAAGCTGCCAAGAACCTGTAAAGCAAGTTGAGATTTTCAGCAGCGCTCTAGAGGTACCCTGAGCCTTACAGAATTTGATGTTCAGCAGAGTGTTCACAGGCAGAGAAGTGTTATACGGGGCAAACGGTCTCGACCATTTAACGACGGCTTCCTCTAGCAAGCTTCAATACACCCACATTTTCAAACTTCTCCACTCATTTTAAGAAACAATCACTGAGAAAACTCTTGACACAGAGCCACAAAACAGAAACTCCTCCTTGACATTTTCATGTAGCAACTCATCACCCAATTATTCCTCTTCCTTTTACATCTCGCTGAATTTTAACACTGAATTGGCATGGAGCTAAGAGGCAACGTTTTGGCCTAAATTCTATATTTGGTCAAAGTTCTCAATTTCTCTTCTTCTCTGCCCCCTCTTCCCCTGCAGCGTAGTGCTTTAAGCCCTTAATTAAAGTTTGTACAGCAAGGGTGACACTCCCAGGCAATGAAAATGTGTACTTGGAGGTTTGACAGCAGCATCTTCCACCAAGCAATGCACCAGCTGCAACTTTTTCTTAAGGCACTTGGATGCTTGTAGCAATCATGGATTGCTGGACTGAATTTTCAACCCTAGGCACCTTTTAAGCAAGACTCTTCAGGCTCCACAGTGCCTTTTTTTCTGTTTTTTTTTTTAATCTAAAGAATTATTTAGTGGCCAGATTTTCCCACGTGCCTAGTACTCACACAATCATTTTGCAATCTCTCTGAAAAGGCATCTAGAAAGATTTTAAATCAGCACTGGAGTGCTTAGAATTCGTATGTAGTAACAGATTTAGGCAATAAAATTTTAAGCTACTGAAGCTTATTATTTTCATCCTTAAAAGCTATTCATGTAAGTGCAGGCACCTTCTAATTCAGAGCAGAAGATTTGCGATATAAATGTAGGTTCACTTGAAGTGAATTTAACACACAAAAAGTGACAGGAGTTGGAATATGGCTCTTTTGTGAACTGAAGAGAAAGAAACGAAAGAATAGAAGCAGCAAACAAATTACAAGACCTGTCAACTGTGAGAGATACTGAGTTGAGAGCAGCCGGGATGAATGGGGACTTCCCACTTCTATGCCTATCACAAACAAATGAAAATACATGCGTGGTTTTGAATAAGGTATTTAGGAAATGACAGATAAGTCTTGGGAAGGCAAGTTTGCTTTCCCTGCTGAGAAAATAACATATCTCAATTACACTACTTTCCTTCGAATTCCTCAGGACGATGATTCACATAGGGTAATTTCGATTTATTTTGACTCTTTACTCTGTGTTGACAATCTGAATTGGTAACTTCCGATATTCTGCTGTAGGAAGCAGTCTTAACCGTGACAGCTCAAGCTGTAAAGAATTAATACCTCCAAAATTATACATCTCTTAACAAGCTGTCTTTCTTCCCAGCTATTCCAGACTTATTTCCAGCATTCCAGCCTTGTGTTTGTTTTGTCCGGAAGGAGGGTATTTCGTACCAGGATGTTATTCTTTCCATTATTTTGGAATTACACACATCAACCACGTCTGGGTAAGGCCAGAATAAATGAGGGAAAAAAATAGTGGAAAATTATCTGAATGGCAGAAATTGCTATCCTCCTGAAAGACCGGTGCTCACTTATGTTCCAGGAAAAAAACCCTTCTCTTAGAAGAATTCCATTATTTGAAGAGCATGACCATATGCTCTAGGAACATACAGAATCACAGTGCTCTCTCCAGGATCAAAATAGATTGATGCAGACAGCATATTTAACTCTACTGTAACCACCTTTACATGAAGGACCCAAAGCAGAGGAAGAAAACCAATCAATCTCTGCTTGTGTAACTAAGGATTGTGTCACTGCCACAATCTAACAAACTGCTTTGAAATATCACAAGAAAACCCACAGACTACACTAAGCTCCTGAAAGGCTTTCCAAGCAAAAATTTCCCGCCACCACTTTGTTGAGGTTGCTGAAATGACATCTTTAACAGAGGGCAAACTGTGGTCTTGGTAGTCTCAAACAACAAGCACCATTCCTCTCAAGCCAGATGCTATTTTTATGTTTTAAATTGTTCCATTCCTTTCTCCAGGTAGAAAAAGCACACCCTACTATTTGCTCTCTATTGTCAAGCAACCTGAAAAGTGTAGGAACCTAAAATTAGAGCTCTAACAAAACTGACATAAGATTAAAAAAATCATTCCACATCATTTGAAGACTCCTGCTTCACTAAGTTTTATTGTTCTCCCCTTTAGTTAATCTTCCGACACGTAAAGGTCATTGTTCCATGTGTTTTGAAGGTTTATGCTATTGCTGGACTGTAGGAATGGTTGTGCAGGTAACACCAAAATCAATCCCGTTAGGCTAGAAAAAGGAGTAGATGCCAAAACTCCTCGCTAACAAAGATAAAATGTAAATGCTCTACAGAAAGTGAAAACAGCTCCTCAGGGAATTGTTAGGAACTGGGCAAAAGAGCAACACAAACGTTTCATCAGTCAAGTAGAAACTCGAATAAAGAGAACTGGGAGTGCGTGTAAGAACGGACCAGCACTGCCAGCATGGAGCAGTGATAGAGAAAGAAAGCCCATGCCTCGTTCACCGTCCTTGCATGCTGATGTAATGTCAATAAAGGAAGAGGAAATAGATAAAAATCTCTACATATAAAGTATATCCCATTTATTCCTTAAAGGATTTAGTAAATTCCACAAGGCTCCAGAAACACAAAGCTGAGCTAGCTACACATGAAGGGCAAAGTGCTGTCAGCTTTCAAGCCACCTTCACTGAGTTTAGCAAAGACTTCATGGGGAAAAAGCATTTAACAATGTCTCTCACTGCTCTTAAAAAACCAGAGCAACCCACATGGGACACGTCATCGAACCTTCTTCCCTTTGGAAAACTGCTCTCAAGAAAACACTTCAAAATGAAGAAGGAAAACTGATTTACTTGTCTCCTTCTCAGCTTGTTAGTCAAGATTGAATTCTGCATAGTTTACAATTATGTTCTGAATGCACTAAGTATGACTGATATTCAGGGAAAAAAACCCAGTGCAATGTATTAATGACCCACCTCAATTTCTTTTACATTTAATTTTTAATAGAACAAAACACAAAAATGTTAAGAGTGTTCAGCTGGAAGAGGAAAATGGAATGATAAATATATCTCAGTCCCTTTAATCCAAATGTTTTCTTTAAAATAAATTCCGCTTTCAAGCTTCATTTACAACCTCATTTGCACAGAGTTGCCAATCCTGATTAGTCCGAATGAACTCCCTAAACATGAAGGTGAAATCTCCCAGACAGTAACAGAGCGTAAGATTAGAACACCTGCAGACATCCACTGTGCCACCAGAGACTTCCTTTTTACTTGGAATTACCCTCAAACGAACACCTTCAAACATAAATGTGCAAAAGAAAAGATCTCACAGTCCTCGGGTACAGAGAAACCTCGCGTTTTAAAGACCAAAGAAACGCACGCTGTTTCAGACTAAAAGCTAAGAGACAAAGAAGTCTCTCTAGCTTTCAAAAACCATGATCACTTAAAAAGCAGAAAGGGTGTTTTTTACCAAAGTCTCAAGCCACTTTCAATAGGATAGCTAGTCCTGAGTGATGTTACAGCAGGCGAGAAATATTTGTTCAGCCCACCAGCTGAAAGCACAATTCTCTATGAAGACCCAAAACACAACCAACTGGAAAGCCATGGTTTCTCTTAAAAAAAAAAAAAGAAAACCAAAAAACCAAAGACCCCATGTTATGAGACTGCTCACAGATGAAACTGATGTCATGAGAGTAAGCAGCAAATGCCTTAATAAAGGAGGATTTTCACACCCGGCAAATCATCGCATGCCATCTATCCCTGTTGATTATGGCATTTACTTGGTCAAGTATTCACAAGTTAAAACTCCGTGCGTTTAATCATAGAGTCTGGCCTGTTCTAAAGCATCGTGTCTTATGATCAGAAGAGAAGGCAAGCTTCGACTAGTTCTTGCCACTTTGAGAAATTGCAATCAGCCATTTCTCAACATCTGATAGGAAGGAGGCAGAAGGAGGAATGCATTTTAAAATGTGTATGGTTTGATCAATGATACACGAGCAATGCTTCAACAGCTGTGATTGTTAAAAATGAAGGGGTGTTCCCCGTACGTATTGAAAAGAGCATCGCACATACCACACCTCATGCAGGAAGGAGAAATGTCGACCACATTTTTAATGCATATATTAAAACAAGATGCACAACCAAGATGAAAAATAAAATATCTTCAGTTATTGAACTTGAATTGTGAATCAACTACGGCCTGAATTAACATATTGGTTAAGAAAACAGTATTTCCAGATCAACTGGAAATGCTTGAGCCTAGATACACAGACCCCTGATGAAAGAGGCCTGGTTTGCTTCTGGGATGAGAGCATTTCCACCTCCCCACAGCCCAAATGCAGACACTTCTCCTACACTTAGTACAGATGAATCCTAAACCTTAATTCAAAATACTCTGATTATGATGAAACCCAACACTTCGTGCTAGGAGGAACTGTTCGTTTCACTAGGTGGCAGGAAGATATAGAGGTAAACACTGAAATAAAAGAATTCACATCAGACAGAAGCGAGCTGGACAATGACTGGAGAGGGAAAGACAGCTGAGGAAGGGGGAGAGGCGGTTGGGAAAACACTGGGCTGATCAAGGATGTTCTGCCAGTCTATGAGAAGACGCAATAACAATATGGAGAGATCACCACTAAAAGTGACTGCCTGAGGAAGTGGTGGAAAGAGGGGGGAAAGTTTGAAGAAGTAGAAAAATGCGGGTGTAGAGGGGGAGTGATACAGTTGCCAGGCTCAGCATTTAGGTAAGAGACGCTGTAGTTGAACCTGTCAACGGTACACCTGCCATTTTATCCATGGGGAGGCTAAAGGCGCAAGACATAACGGATGCTGGGCTTGGAACCAAATCACAGCTCCTGCTGCTGAGCATCCAGCTACTATGAGCCAATAAGGGTGCTTTTATTTATTAAAACACTGGTAGGTAAACACACCGTTTTCCAAACATCAACAGCACTTCCCTGTTACAATTTCTCTCCAATAAAACACACTCCAATCCAAACGAGCGTTAGCACTGGCTCGTAGGAAGGACAGCCTGGAGCTAACAGGTAAATGCAAGGGCCACTATCAAAGAAACACACAGAATTCCTCTGCTGTAGGCTGGCAGGTATGTTTGGCTGGTTGGATAATACGGAAAAGTGAGGAAAGTGTGGGAGGAGAAGCAGCACGGGTACCACTCATGTGGCCAAAAATGGCACCAACCAGAGGGACCTGCCTTGGGGCCTTTTGTTTCAGAGCAGGACTCAGCGCTGCAGGACCTGCCCAAAGCTTTCCTGGTTTCAAAGCCACAGAATCCACCTCCTAACAGACTGGGCAGATGAGGAAACAATCCATTCGCTTTACAGTGATCCATGGGAAGCTCAGGCTGCTCACACTGGCGGGTTGCTGGGAAACCCCAAGTCAGGGACTTACCACACCTTTCTAATAAGAATTGCCATTTATTTAATAAAACAGGATTCTTACGAGGAAGCAGATTAGATACGGAGTTACTGAGCCCTTTGAGTATACACGTCCGCTTCAAACCCGACACCGAACAGCACTGACGATTACAGCCAGCTGATGCTGGTTCCAGGGGTTACCTGAAATGCACTGATACACTCACATTGTTCTCAGCGGACAAGTTACTCCGACACAAAAGCCACGTCCACTGTTGGAACTAATTCAAAGAATATTTTTTAAGCACAATATATTTCAAAAACTGAAAAAATTATGTTCCTCTCCTATTAAAAGACAGCCAGCCTAAGCCAGATCTGGAAACTCTTCCCAACTGCTGTCACGCTGTCCCACCTGGGTTACCCACAGCAGGGACAGGGTGGGGAGTATTTTTTATTTTTAAACAAGCGCTTCAAGCCTGCATCCCTGCAGGCATGAGCACGGCTCTGAGTTGTCTGGGAGAAGGAGAGCAACAGCAGAGGAAGGAGTTCTGCAGCTACAATTTCTTCATTTGCCACAGGAGCACATCACACCAAACAGCACCACGACATGTGTGAAAAAGGCCAGAGCCGCCAGCTCTTTGGTACATGAGGTGAGGGCTTGCTCCACCTTAGAGGATTTCCTTCCAGAAGATGCTCTGCCTGCCATACAGGAGATTCGACTCATTTGTGCTGCCCTGATTTCTTGTTTGTAGTCATCGGGCTCCTAAAATATTGTGACAAACAAAAAAAAAAGGACCAAAAAAGTCCCCTCCCATTTTCAGCCTCACCCTCTGCGTAGATTCACAAGAGATTCTGTGACCCATGAACTAACTGCTCTTTGTGATAAAACCATCTGGTTGAAAAGCTAAATAAAGCATTGTCTAAAATCAACAAAAAGAAGACATGGAAAAAATAGGATGAAAACTTATTGTATTTTTAGAGATCCTGAAGTGTTACAAATTACATTAATTCCACAAAAAGCGCCTGGGGAACTAAGATATTTGCGTATTTAATTTTTTTACAAAAAAAAAAAAAAAAGAAAAACCCAGATACAGCAATTGCATAATTAAAGTTCCTTGAAGAAAGAGGACTCATGAATCTGTAGCTGCAATAGGACGTCAAAGCATCTGTAAGACTCTCAGAGCTCCGACACGGATCTTCTCCCTCTTCTCTGACACCTTCGAATTCCCCACATGAGGAAACCTGTATACAAGGGTTTTTTTTTTACTTCTACCCTAATTATTCCCATGCTAACACAGTAGCATTCCAGCTGATCAAACAGAATTTAGATTTTCTCTCACATCCCAGCCTGGGGAATCAGAGAGGTCCCTTCCCATGGCAAAAGCAGCAAATCCAAGAAAGGCTGTGCCATGCAAGAGCTGATTTAACTCAGGAGCACGAGCTCGTGAGGAAGGCAAGGACAATACCGGAAGCATTTTATTTTATTTTATTTTAAATCTGAAGGGAAACACCCATCTTGACTAAAACTAATTTTTACGTCAAGGGCAGTCTCCATTCACACAGTCCCTAATCAAGACAGGTAAAAACCGTTCTTTAACAGTAAATCACAACAAGAGGGGAGTTGTCATGCCCTTTAAAAGCCAGGCATCGGCAGGGATCCTGGCGGCGGTGGGGAGGCAGTTTTATTCTTCAGTTGTGGCCAACCGTTCAAAGCTGAAACCCATTTTCTGAAGTTGGCTTTCATCGCCAAGTGTACAACTCTGATTTAAAATTACTTGTTTCGCATCTTTGTTTATGTTCAACTCTAAACTAAAAGAAATCCAACAATATTCATGGCTCCCCGGTCAATATTGCGTTAACTTCGCTTTCAGCTTCTCATGAATAGGGCTGCTTTACAACAAATTAATTTTAAACGAACAGACTTTCCTGGAAACATTTCTGCTCCGTTTTGCAGGGGAAAAGAAAAAAAAAAAATTGTTTTAAACAAGATTACACCTCTGACAGGATTACACCTGACACAAATGCAATCTTTTACTTGAATGAACTGTGATTTTCAAAACTGCGGGCTTTCAGGGCATATTACATCACATTATTTTGCTATCCATGACACCTCTCAAAGCCTCTTTTTCCTCCCTCTGTTTCACATTTAACATGTGCAGAGTTTCCCCAGACCTACTAGCGAATTAAACATTAATAATGTGGCTGTTAAAACAAAAAGCTTCAACGAGAAACTGTTTCCTCTTTTGAGTTCATGGGTATTTTAAACAGTTTACAGCCTTGATGACCTGCTGTTTATAGCCCATGCAGGCTACGAGATATTAAACAACATTCTTACTTTATTCTCACTTTCTCCAAACTGACCCACGTGGTTTAATTCTAATGCAAACACTGTATAAAATTATACAGAAAGCATGATCCAGTCAGACGTACATATAATTAGATATCAAAGGGGTTATTTTTAGCGTTGCAGAGCATTTCTCATTTACGTCTTTATTTATAAGCCTGGAAGAGCCTTGGAAAGCTACCAACTGTTTTTACTGAAAACTAAATAGGAAGCATATTTAGAAGGGTGCAGTGATGTATCAAACCCATTCCTTTTTGCCATGTTGAAACATTAAAACGGTTGGACATTTCTCTGTCTCTGATACAACACTAGAAAATAAAAGAATTCAGACCACTGTGCCTGAGGTTAAAGGGAATATGAGGAACCAGAAGAGAGACTAGTAGCATGACAAATAGCTAAGAAAGCGTACGTAGGAAGAGGTAATTCACAGTTGGTGACAGTTGTTTAATTAACACTTTCTTCTAGCTTCTTACTGTATAAATTTTATTGTACAAATTATACTCACCTACAAACCAGCAGGTGGGCAGAACCAGCTATAAAAAACTTGATGCTGGAAGTACTGTATCATGCACGAATACATTTTTCTCCCAAATCTGGTTCTAGAACTATTATCAGTCACTTGGTGTACTGGTGGGTCTTTCTGGTTACTTTTTGTCTTTTTGATAATACTCAAAGACATCCAGAAAGCTGTAAAGCCCCGATCGCAGCGATCGCTGTGCCCTGGAGATGATGCGTTGTGAAGTTCCCCTGTATTCCCAACCGTGAAACTTCAGTCCTAATCCAGCAAGATAAGAGCTGCAATCACTAAAAACTAACATTTCTTCTCCAAGTATACTTAAAATGGCCAAAAATTAATGACATCCAGAACCTTTTTTTTTCTTTACCAGCTAATTAACCTAAAAGATACTGCTGTCTATCAGAAGAGAACAAGTGGAAGAACTTCTGCAAATCATGCAATGGTGTAGATTAATTGCAATCTGCAACCTTGACTAGCATGCACAGAGAAAATATAAACACACACACACATAAATGAGTAGATGTACAGCTACAGATATAGATTAACGTAATTGTCTCCCCTCCATCACTTGGTTTTCTCTTCCTTGTTTGTGAAAAGTTACAAGATCCCCCATGATAACTCTAGAATCTTCACAAACATCATCAAAAGCTCACAAATACCAAAAAGGGAAAGACCCTGAGAAGTCTAAGAAAAAATGAAAAAAAAAAAACCCCTAAGGTATCCTCTTCAGCTTCTATGAAACTAAAATAAAAAATTAAATTTGATTAATTATTAAAAAGATTTTAATTTTTTTTTACTGTCTTCATAATCAGTATTTAGATTCTTTCCTAGAGCAATTAAAACATTCTTTATGCCCTGTGGTGTTACACCTGATGCCTTCTTCCTGAAGAGAGATGTTTCAAATGTTTGACCTCAGTTTCCACCAAAAAGACATGTTTTGGTCTGTGTTCTTAGTTTATGTGAAACAGCCTCAAGATTCCTCTGTACAGTGAAACAAAGGTCTTTTAAAAGCATTTCACATAATTTCTCATCCCATCCACTTTAGACTGCTCTAAAGGAATTAAGATTACAGGTAAAGAACTCCTCTTGAAACAGTCCCACGTCTCACCTGTAAGACTCTTATCAAACATATTCAGGAAAAATAAAAATAAAGTTAGGAGCTTTAAACCTCAACTAAACAGTGAGGTTTGAAGGTGAGTGAAGGATAACTCAAAAAAAAAAGCACCTCACCTTTCACATCCATATTATTCCTTTTGCTTTATTTCCAAATAGGAGAATGAAAATAGTTATATCCCTATTTATTTATTATTACCTACGATCTGATTATTTCCATTTGCAAATAATTTGTCATACTTTTGGCCTAGGAATATGCAGATTCAGCACAAGAAGGAATCCTATACTTGGCTTGAAAAAGAGAAAATTAGGCTGTACTGTTTTTAAAACATTCCAGCTACAATAACATAATTATTATTAATCTGAAGAAACGATATGAAGTTAATGACCTCCGAGAGGCTACAATTTTAAACTTTTTTCCTACCCCAGGGAGATGAAGGATCAGCGGTTAGTGCTCCAATTCAAGCCCCAAGCCGGTGCCAACATATTTTGTAAGCTAAATCCAGGTCTGGGAGACAGGCTGCATATTTTTCAGAGACTAAACGAGAATAAATCACAAAATGCCAAGACACTATGAGGTTAATGTTGTGTTTTACTACAGTAAGCAATTTCTATCACCATTTAAAATGAGACGGGCAAAATTCAGGCAGACAAAATCTCATGCATCAAAGATTAATTTTTCAAGTACCGAGCAAAGGTTTGGGCTACTGAGGGAACGTATTAGAGCGGGAGCAGCAGCAACCGCTGCAGTTAAAGGAGCATAAACATCTCCATTATAACCCATTATAACCCCTTCTCCTTGTCAGCTGACTGTAGCCATCAGAATTTTGTTTATTTTTCTGCTACACATTAGACGTTTTATTTTTTTTATCATTTCAGTAAAAAGGACCAACTGTATGAAGTATGGAGGAAATAAAATGTATTAGCCTTAAGGGGCACAACGCCCTGCTCCAGTGCCAACATGCCTGAGGAATGACTGTACACCACTAGAGTGGAAAGGCATATTACAGTGCAAATTATTTTTCACTGAACTCGGAGACATTTTAAATAGCACCTTAGACGTAAATTAAGCATTAGGAAAGTGTTTACACCTTGTAACTTACTCTCTGTTTCATCAAGAGGGTATCTAGAGGGTCAACCCCAGCATCTTGGATGCCAATACCAGGGAACTGCGGTACCACGCAGCATGGGCTCCCATCACCACCACGCTGCACTGCAAACTCACTTCTGCAACTGCTTTTGGTTACACCAAGAATTAGACCTTTCCAAAAATTGTAGACGTCCAGAATTACAGAAATACGGACAGGGTGGGAAATTCATAGCATCAAGATTCTACTGCTTGCCATTAACATATATGTTATAAGCCAATGGTGGACCCAGTTACTGAGCGAATAGTTCACTCCTCTTAATTCTGTCTGAGCCCAGTCCTGTCCTGGAGTTCAGTGCTCAAGCGGTGAGCACAAGCGGTGCCCAGAATAGGAGGATTTAGATTTAGCAGTGAGGGTCAGTAGAAAAAACATCTCCTTTAGCCACAATGCATACACCTGTTAACAGAACAATCTGATGTGAAACAAGAGTTTCCGGCAGCACACGGCGTAAGTCAACCACAGCAGAACACTACACAGAGCACTGACAAGCGCACCCTCAGTCCATTCATGAATTAAATTTTAAAGAATCTATCCATTAAAAAATGTATATGAGCTAGGCTCGAATCCAAGGACAAAGACCATATACTCCCATGATGGAAGATTCTTGCTGATTCAAAACCACACATTTCAACTGGTAGCCACAGCACTTGTCCCTCTTCTGCCCAAAGTGGTGACACTCCCTGAACAGCCTTGGAAGAAAAGGAGATGTTTGAACATGGCAGTTGAAGGTGATCACTGTTCATGAGTCCTAACTCCTCTCTCTGTCTGTGTACGGAGGGGGTGGGAGGGGGCGTGTACAGAAGGGAGAGAAGAGCCATACGGCTTTACAATACACCACAACTCCTCTCTCATATCAAAGAAGGTCTTTGGACCAAAGAAGTATCCATTAGTATTTCCCTTCCGACACATTCACAGCATAAGCAATGTATGCTATTGTTAACAGTGAATAGAGCAGGTCGTTAAGATGACTGGAGCCAATTAGACTAAATTAAAAGACAATAAAGACATCACTGCACTTATTTTCAAAATGGTCATAAAATACGTTGAGCTTATAAAAAAATCCCTTTGAGACACAACTCAGAAAAAAAACACAGATACACGTAGTAAGTGGTTTGGTTAACCATAAAATACTGCTTACCCAAAGAAATCTAAACAGGAAAATTATTGCTCAAGAACAAGGGGTCTTGGACCTTTGATTACTATTAATTTGCTTTGCTTCGCTTTAAATTTACTTTTAAAGATTTAAGCACTGATAAAGATTGAAGAACTACAAAAATGGGATCGCAAACAGCTGCTGCAGCTCAGCGCTGTTTCAGGAAATACCTGTCTAGAGCTTTTTCCGGCTC
This sequence comes from Buceros rhinoceros silvestris, assembly GCF_000710305.1. NCBI lineage: Eukaryota > Metazoa > Chordata > Aves > Bucerotiformes > Bucerotidae > Buceros > Buceros rhinoceros. The sequence goes on along the minus strand of NW_010395817.1, from coordinate 30,107 downwards.
TCTCTTTTTTTCCAGGAGGTGTCATGTAGTTTGGGCACAAAGCTGACGATAATGCAATGCTACTCAGCTACGACAAAGAGTGTAAAGACATCCCTCCCAGAAAACTACCATAACATTCACAAAGCTTCAGTTTTATTAAGGACTGCGGCACCCTATGCTTCTCAGCAGCCTTTTCAACTGAAATTTCATCAAACCACAGTCTAGTTATGCATCTGGCCGCACACTTGTTTTCACTTAAATATTTAAAAGCAATCATGGGAGAAGATTAAGTTAAATGCTGACCAAGGGGGAGTTAGTAGACAAGTTAGTTCGTTATGCAATTCTCTATTGTCCACATATTGCTCACTTTAAATGCCCTCCTTCTCAATTCTCAGATATTTTCCAATTCCCAAACCAAACAGGAAGGCAGTAAACTGAACAGGCAAAGATGACATTCCTCTGCACATCAGGACCACGCAGAACAAGGTATCTCTCTCTGACTCTTGCATATCAGAAATTTAGAATCATGTGGAAAAAAATTACATATTATTATATCAATCACGGTTTTAAAAGTAAGCAAACAAACAAAGTTCTTTGTGGAATCCTGGAAATTTGGATAGATCACTTTAATATTATTCCTCAGTTTTCCAAATGATCAGTTTTGGAGTACTGGAGAAGAGTTTTGAGTCCTTTTTCTGCAAGATAGACCTTTTAATTACAGCTCTGTAAGCAATCTTCAGAAAATATGGAGAGATTTAAAATCACTACCTTTACAGCCTTACTTTAAAATAATACCCTCCAAATATTCACCTTTTAAACACAGAAAATTATGTCTATATAATAGAAGCACACTTTTTAATCTCTACCTTTTAATCTCCACTTTTTAATCTGATTAAACAAATTTAAAGGCTGATTCCTCCTACTGTGTTTAATACCAGCACTCCTTCTAACTACTTATATCACAGCAGGAACTGTCTTTGAGAGCACATTCACATCATTACACCAGACTGATCTGCACAGTGACTCTGGACCAGAAGACTACGCTATATATAGTACTTCCTGAAGAACACTGCTTAGAGTACTAAAACTACCAAGCAAACCAAAAAAATGTATTCTAAATATTAAAGCTTTATTAACAACATAAACCAATGTATTAGAAACTACCGAACATTTCCAGCAAGGTACCTCCACTGAAGGTCCACATTCCAGATTTAATTTACCCATGGTTGGCTCTAGCCCACGTTAGAGGCTGTAAGGTTTTATTTTGCTGTGTTTAGGGGGTTTATTACTAAATATTTTTCAGGGAAAAAAATAGAAAGATATTATTACTAGACATATTAACAATAGAAGAGAAGTTAGTTTTTTAGTCCCTTCCTGCCAAGGTCAGAGCACCTGGGCTGGGTGTTGTCACCGCATCTTCAATGGGTTTCAAGCCCATTAAATACCCTGTGGCACGGGACTGTATTTTGTAATGTGTTCTGACAGGGTCTTTTTTTATAGTGAACCTCTGCAAGCAGATAACAAGCCACAAGGCTGTTATGGACCTTTGGTTCCAGACATAAATACAATTTACATTCAAACCATTTTCTGCCAGTAGAGCCAACTGAGACTATTAATCAAATGAGAAAGAAAACAAGCATTGGTAGAGCTTTAAACAGATACTGTTCATCTGTTATTTAAAGCGTGACGGTATCACAGTACTGCTCAATGTTTGAAGACCAGTTGTACAACACTCACAATGAACTTTTCCTTAAAAGGAGCAACAATATGAAGTGCAGAAGTTACGTAATTGATGATCAGTCTGAGAGAGCATTAAAGGAGAATGTCTCAGAGCAAAAAGCGCTGCCTTCTTCAGCTGTGGAGACTCGGGTGCCCGCAGAGGTGTTTGCAGAAAAACAATAGATGACATCAACCAAATCATGTATTCAGCAAATAACTCGGTTGGCAGTTGGGGGCGGGGGGTGGGGGGGTTGTGTAGGCTTTTGCAGCGCAGAAGGCAGATGATGACTTCTGTAAAACTGTACTGAACGTTACATTAACGGGTAATTGGAAAAGCCGATGTGATTCCACTTCTATTTTCATACAGGCTGGGTTTTGGCATTCAAAATATATACCTTGGGAAGTTCATAAAGCAACATCTCTAGGCTATAGACATGGTCTGTTCACACTATTAGGATAAAAAGATGAGGGAAAAAAGAACTATTCTGCGTATTCTCTCCCTGAACATTTCCTGTTACTCGTGTATTTCACAAGCTGATCTCTGACTCAGATGCAACAAGAGCGGATGACAGAAAGCTGACCCATACCTTAAATCTCTGCATTTTTCAGTCAGACATTATCTTTCAATTTTTGGTTTGTGAAGAAATTATTTATCACCCCTGTTCTTATTTAACCTAAGTAAATACAGCGAAGTATTCAATAAAAATACAATAGATCATAAAGGTGATTGCCCAAGTTTTTTATTTACCAACTCCCAGCCTCCTCGCAATGCGTACCTTCCCTTCAAACATTAAATTTAATTCCAAATTCCTCCAAGTTGTCTTTAAAACAAAGCAATAATCTGCACGATCTTTGAATACTAAATCTTCTTTAACGTGGAGTCCTCAGCTTAAGCCCAAGTCCTGCATCACACAGGCAGGCCGCTCCGTCCCAGAGCAGCTTTGCTGATTTCAGCAAACTGGTTCCAAGCAAAGCATTTCAGGACGGAGAACTAGAGATGGGGAAATCCCAGGGGTAGGAAACACAATTGTAACATTGTAAGATTCTGTTAAACAACAAAAAAACCCAACAATTCATCATGCTAGGAAATACGTTTCACATTTACTATCATTATTTATCCAAGTACAATCATGAGAAGAGCAGAGACAACAAACTAATCATTGCACTACTCAAACTGGTAACGGATTACTGTAGTTGGTCTCCCATATCCAAATAGAGAAGCGAAAAGCGAACTCCTTGTGAAAGCTGGCAGTTAGCCATTCACCTCTAACCTTCCACAGCTTGCTGACACACAAATTGCATCGCAGCGCATGGGGATGGGGAAACCCGGACCTCCCATCGTGTTGCTGCTCTCCTCACAAAAATCAGACGTAAATTAATTTCCACGGATAAATTGTTGTATTGTGCCAGAGTGACACGGAGTGACAAAAGATATCCAGCAGCTCTGTAGTTCTTTAAAATATGAAAAAAAGTCTCTTGACTGATAGATCGCTTTCAGCGAAATGGTATAAAAGGTACAATAATTTAATGAACATACAACCAAAAGCATCAAAAGGGAAAAGTAAAATAAAGCAACACAAATATATGTTATAAGGAAAAAAATCTAACAAATCCAGAGTACCTAATTCTCATCCTCTCCATGCAAACTGAACATTTCCCTTCCTCTGCTTGTTCGTCACTTACTATATTCTTTCCCCCCTCACGTTGATGCATGATCAAATACAAATAGATGTGTCTTTGACGCAATTACAATTTCTAAGAATATTGATTAAGCAGAATATTGACTTTCCTCTATGTCTGGTTACAGGTTTTATTTCCAGCTACAAGCGATAATGAGATTTCCCATTGTTTTGTTTATTATTCCTACGTAAAGGACAAACCAAAAAAATTTTCTCATACTCTTCAACCAGGAACCCATTCTACAAACGTGACTTTCTAGACCCATTAAACTGCTATAAGTTATAAAGGGAGGCTATGCCTCACACATGACCCTTTCACTTTGTAACATGGTTCAGTGCTCATTGCTTTGGTACCTTGTTTTTAATTTCTGTCATTAAAGTATATGGGAGGAATTATGCACCTATGGATGAGCAGCTTTTCTGTCCCTCCCGAGATATTTTTTTGTTTTTAAAGGGGAAGAATTAAACATCAACAATCTCCAGCAGAGAAAATTACAACGCACTATCTAACAATCCTATTCATTTTATAGGAATCTGGTGAAGATTTTGGCCATATAAAAACCCAACATAACTACCACATCGGATCTTCCTCAAAAATTTCCCTGACTTCTGGTCAGAATAACCTTTCATTAGTAATCATTAACACGTGGTAAAACTGTATAAAATACAGCTAAGTCTTCCCAAATATAGCAATTATCGCTGTCCAGGATATAATTGGTAGTTATCATCATCATCATCATCATCATCATAGAAGGTGCCAATGAATGACTGGGAACACCATTTTCTTCTATACCTAAGGCATTAAGGGCCACAGGAACCCAAAGAGATGCCCGCTACTGCAGTAAGTGTTTGATTTTAGATGAAAAGAGTGTAGAACAACTTAAGTGAGCATATCTAAATATTTCTGAATGAGCCATGTTCCTACTGCAGACTGCACACAGAAAAAAGCAAGCTTGAATTCTAGTTACATGCTGTTTGTAATGCTTTCTTGGGATTTGTATCATCATACCTTAAAATACTGTTCTGCAAGCTCCTAACTTGCAGAGATTTCCTACATTTTCTTCTTACACAATAGACTGATCGACCAGCATGCTGTCAACGTGTTAATTCTTTCCAAGATAAGCCCAGCATCTACGCAACAGGGTCAAATCGTCCTCTTCCTATTTTAAAGAGGATGCGAATTTTGACAATTCCGATTTCTCAGCGCAAAACCATTCCAGCACTGAGCTGAACTCTGTCGAAAGCTGAAGTGTGACAGATGCCTTCACAGTAATTGCCAATCAGCCGCTACGTAGCTGCTGAAAACACAATACATCACTTTGATCTCCTCGGCTCTCAAAGTACTCACAATCAAGGAATCCGCATGAAGAATATGAAATATGCAACACTTCCAAAAACTGTCTCCATGGAACTTAAATATGATAATGCATATTTTGTTCATACTTCATAAAGTATTTCCAATCCTTTATTACGCATATGAAAGGATACGTTTTAGCTTGCAAAAAATAAACATGAAAGATGCTTTGTATTTTAGAGACATGTAGGTTTTCATCGGATAACACAGGTGAAATAATCGTTTAGAAAAGCCTGAATTGCTTTGAGGGGAAGACATTATTACAGAACATGCTTAATTAAGTCCCACTGCTAATTTTGTAAAATGAATACCTTGTTGAATTAGACTACAGGGAAATAAAGCATGCGTACCAGCTCCACGTGCTTCCAACAAAAAGAAAATGCTGAGAGAGGGGTGACTTACATTTTGCAGGTAGGTCGTATCCACACGTGATTTTCGCTTGCCCAGTCTCACAGCCGCTCAGGTTGCGACATTCAGCAACTAAGCAGGGCCCAGCAGCTCTGTGTATACAGCCGTCCACTGCAAAAGCAAACCCAGAAACTTTCCGTCAGTAAAAGCCAGTCCGTATGTTGCCTTCGCACAGATACACAGTCACATAGAGTTACTGCTCATCGTTACATCCCAGTGCAGACCCACTTATCTAGAAGGAGATGACCAAATATATAGAATTTTTTTTCTGACTTGTATTTACCAAAAAAAAAAAGTCAACTTCTGCTAATTGAAAACACCTAGAAAATGTTAAACAATTAAAATGTCAATATTAGAAATGGGTCTTATTCAAGACTTTAGGAAATTCTCCCTACAAATTATGAAAACAAACTTGATCCCCAGCTAAATGCCAAACTCTCTTTTACTACATACCTCTGCTACTTCTAAATCATGCAGACCACTTAAAGTCACCATCCTCTTAATGCCTTTTATAAAAATTCCAAGAAATAATGCTATGGACTTGAAATACGGAAACCACCTAGTTTTGACCTTTTTTCTTTTTCACTTTTTTTTTTACATTTAGCATTATTCATGCAATTCTTTGGAGTTAATTAAGTAATAATTACTAAAGGTTGCAATTGCAGCTAAATATGCAAGAAAATTAGTAGAGTTTAGAGCATAGGTCTGATTACCCTCAGGAGCCAGCAAAAGAATAGTAGCAGCAGCAAAGAATAAAAAAAGGCTGCTGGCACAGCATTTCTGCCCTCTCAACTTGCAATCAAAGAAATCATTTACTTTAATTATGGGGAAAAGTTTAAGAAAAAGGAAATGAAAAAAAAAGGGAAATATTGTGTGCATGAACACGTTAACTACAGTAAGGTCCTAAGTCAGCAGCAAAGATGAAGTTCAACTATGACAAATAATCATCATGTAAACCACAATGCCAATTCAAAACGGGTAAAATAAACTCCGGTATAAGGCAAAACAAATACTTATGGGAACAAGAAAAGAGGACTCTGTATGCATATCCTTCAGGGTTTATTTCAGAATTTATTTCAGATTTAACCAGTTCAAAGTTACGGCAATACCCAACAGCATGTTTGAAGCAATTAACCCAGAAAAGGTTTGAGAAGCCCCGTGCAGATGGGTTTTCAAGAGATACACATAATCTGTTCATCGCATAAACCCTGTAGCTTTCCTCGGGCTGGCACAGCAAGATTGGGGCAATACGAGGCTTGGGCACTCGGCACACCTAGCAACCATTCACTGCCCACCAGGATGCAGGGAGACCACAGAACTCCCTCACCCCGAGATGCTTTTTGAAGCTGGAATGGAAACAACAACTGGCCTTTCTGCATTAAGAGCATGGCTGGTTCTGCACGGTGGGAAGCGTCTCTCTGAAGCCACCTGTCCCCAGGTGGAGGGGCAGATAACATCTGTATCTGAAAGAAGCCGCCTTCTACTAAATTTTTCTATAGTTTTTCTTTACTTGAAAGAATGCGGATGCCAAGCCACCAGCCGTAAGCATGCTGTGCCCTCTCTGTGCCAAGACGCCAAGTCTTTTTACTCCACCTTAGCTGAACTTCTGCTTTTAACTTACTCAAAATCTCTGCTGAACAGACTCAAAGACGCTAATGCAAGAATAATATTTTGTAACCTCGAGGGGATAAAAGAATGCTTGAAATGTATCCTGTGCTCATAATATCCGATTTAATTATTTTAACTTAATTACTAAGTGCTTTTCCAAACCAAGCAGGATAAGTAAACCAGTATGTGTAGAAACCTCAAGTATATTTTTATAGGCACCACCACCACAACCTTTACCAACATTAACGTTTCCCGAGACATTAACATAAAAACAGCACTGATGCTTAGGACTAGCGCTTTCTACACAATTATTTACAGGGGAAGAAATCCTTCACCTCGGGAGTATCGCACAAGGGTTCAAGTCCATGCAACTCTTCCCTTGGCAGTGGATTAATCATTCCCACCCCTGAGCTCCCTCTTGTCCCTAACAAGTAGGCACCCTTCCTTGAGCAGTGTCTGCACAATGATTTGCTCAGCCAACCTCTCAACCAGCTCATCTGGATAAATCAACCTTTTTTCCTCCCAAACTCCAATGATTTTAAGCCAAGTCCAGCTCAGAGCAGAGCCATCTGTGCAACAGAACCTGCAAAGGGAAACCACTGCCTCTGGTAGGGCAGTGGAAGCACAGATTTGTCACTTCTAAATCTGCAATGGATTAACACCCCCAATAGGTTCACGTACCACATGCCAGATAGCTGTGACAGCCAACTCACAGGCGGTCCCTGCTCCCCATCTATAAACCACCTCATGATGGAATAAGCATGCTGTTAACGCACATACAGCTACAATACAAATGGTCTATCACTGGTTTCCGGAGCTGGTTCCACACAGGTCCATGTCCAGTCTCTATAATCTAAGGAGCCTTCAGAAAGACATAATTAAAAAAAATTAAATTCATAATGGAGGAAAATCAATCCTATCGTAACCAATTTTGACATATGACAAGGAAAATGGAAGACATCTACCAAAACCAAGCAGGTAGATACACATACTTCCCTTATAAAGGTGGCATAACAGAATATGATTTAATATTCCACACAGGAATAGTTGGAAATACAGACATTACCCTTTGGTGGGACAGCCACCACCAACAAAAATAAAAAACCAAAACCCTAAACATCAAACCACCTGCAACTTTCTGAATAACGTCTTTTTTCTACCACACTTTATTAAATACTTGAGCAGAGATGACCTCTGGGCTCCATATGCATTTTCCTTTTAATACGACTATTCAATAAATCATGCTAGAAATATTGTTTCCAATAATATATATAATCTATAACACAAGTTTGATAATTCTTAGAGCAAAAACCCAAGCAGTGAAATATAGTGGCAAATATGAGCACTCTGCATAACGTAAAGAAAAAAAATTGGCAAAGGTAGAGGAGATTAGGAAATCTAAATGTGATACCTCAGCCTCTGCTAAAACATGTCTTAGCTGCATTAATTCAAAAAACCGCAGAACGGGCACGCACACAACATTGATGTGAGAGATTTTCTTTTCCAGAAGGGTGCCCTGACTCGTAATGTAAGCGTCTGGAGAAGTAAGCGTTGTTAACGTGGAAACTGTATGGAAATTACAGATTACAGCAACAACCTCAGGAGGGAAAAATTACGGATGAAGATATATTGTTATTGTATAGTAAGGAGGGAGAGATTTACTCGATAATAATGGCGAGTTGCCAAATTACTTTTATAGGAAAGTGAAGGAACTTTGATATATTGCGTTCGGATACTTCATCTGGATCATCGGTTTGATATATCGACGCTCATCTACATTTCTCCACACAGATTTAGAAAACATTAAACCATATCCCACTGTTCCTGCCCTGGGAATTTCCTTGTGCCACTGGCTGAAAAACCCAGGCGCTTACGGACTCAAATGGTGTCATGTGACAGCACTAATGAATTATGCATTATCCCTGTTTCCTACAACCAATGAAAAATGCCATTTTACCTCAAAGCTATCGCTCTGCTGCTCAACATGCCTTTTTTCTACAGGCTGCCCTTCCTGTCCAGGTTTATGGAAATCACATACATACTTGGGGCCATTTGTATGCTCGAGCATCGTGCCGTTTCACAGCCACAGGAAAGATGTGGAAAAATCCCACAGACAAAACTATCAATCATGACTGACAAGAAACCCCGTCCCCACATGCATGACAGTTAAAAGGCATTTTGAAGCACCAGTAGCAGGTGAAGGGGCTAAAGACAGGGCTGCTAACCATTCATATTCATACTGGGCTCTTTAATAAGAGGTTCCTGCTTATAAAACAAGATATTTCTAAGCAATTTTGAAACCGCTAATACTCAATGAGTCCTGCCCGGGGCCACCAGCAAGGTGACAAATATCCACAGGATGATGCCTCTTCTCTTCTGCGTTCCCCTCCCAACAAGATTGCTTTCCGCAGTCTACCTTCAGGTAAAATAAATGCTTTGAAAACACACACAACACTCCTGCTTTCAGATGACTGCAAAGACTCAAGCAGGTCGTCTTTTGCGATGTGATCCCATCACTGACTGCACTGTCACCGGTGGTGGAGACCCCACACAAATGAGGTTTCTGTATTTGCTGTTTCACCGTGGCTTGGCTGGACGAGCACGTGACCAGGGTTTCTTAGTTTTGAAGATCTACCTATATGAACTGTATTTTGAGAGCTGAAGAACACCTCAAGGAGCTTGAGATTTAGCTCTGTAGTTGAAGATGTTCATGCTTGCGTGAAGCTATTAAAAGTACTACTCCAACATTTTTTAATTAAAAATAATATTAGCAATCTCCCTGCATGCATCCATACATTTTAGGAGCCACTAGGGACAGTGTTTTGTTCTCCCAATAATTCAGCAGAAGCCATTAGTGAAGAAAAACTCTTCAAAGCTACTACAGTCAATGGTATTGGTTGCACAAAGAAATCACCTGAAAAGAAGTCCCTAAAATACGTGGACAAAATCAAGTATCAAAATAAAACTCCTAGGGAAAAGGACAGTGTACTAAAACAAAATGTTAAACAAAAATACATAAATCTTTGGCAACATCTTTCTCACTGTGCCCTACAGGATGCTAAAAGCTTAAATCTTTTCTTATTTAATTTGTCATAAAACAACTGCATTTGTTCTGCAGAACTAAATGGTTAAAGCTACATAGTACAAACTACTGACGTACAATGCAGAATAAATGTATTTCTTATAGAAAATCTCTTAAAATTGCAAATGAAGCAAAAGCACAGGAAACACAGAATTAAGGGTATCATGGGATGCTGCCAAAAAAAAAAAAAAACCTCAGCAAAACTAGCCTTGCGGTGCAGATGGTAATAAAAAGGGTAAGGTAATCAAACACCACAGCAAAAAAATACAAACTCCCCCAGGAATAATAAGGCCCAAACTTCTTTTGTGACCTTGTGCGCGAGTCTGGATTAATTGAAGTTACGATGTAAACAACATATGCAGATTTATCATGTTACATTTCAATAATCCTCATCTTCTGTTTTTCACAGTAATTCCCATTCTTTGGTGCGTTTCCAGACTTTCAATTCTTGTTTTCATAGGAAATTCAGGAGATTTACTCATTTAAGGAAGTTAATTGTGCATGATTTATCTACGAAGCGGTGCTGTTCCTCCACATGGCAAATGCCAGGAGTGCATAAAAAAAAGTCATTATATCAGATGTATTGCTCGGGACACACAAGAGGAAGCTGTTTTTCTGGGTTGTAGCACACTTCTGGTATACATGACCTCAGTCCTTGTAGACCTTTCAAAAATGCCCATTGCAAGGACATTTATGGAAACTAGGGAAAAAAAAAAAAACAGGAGGAAAAAAAACCCCATACAACACACACCCCTCCAAAACCCCAACCAAAACACAACCAAAAAACCACCTCGTGACCCAAAGCAACCTCATTCTGCAAAACTGGTAAAGTACCTCCAGGAAGTTCATTGGAATCAAGCACTGCCAAGGTGCAACTGCACCTCTGAGACCAGTGTCAAGGGGAAATAAATCCTGCCCAGCAAGAGACAACAGCTGCTGCTCTAATGAGCAAAGGTGGAGATCTTAAAAAGATTACAACACAGATGCCAGTCGGCCGCCGCTGCTGGAAGCGGCAGTTTATCTTACGAAGATGGCCTCTGCCATTGGGAAGTTTAATGAACTGAAGATTTTTAATCAATGCACTGGTTTATAGGCCTCCAACATAATTAATTTTAAATACTTAGCATTTATACAGTACTTTCTGGCCAAGATCTCAGACAGTTTAAAAGCATGATCTACTTTAGCCTTAAAATCCTCCATTTTAAAAACAAAAAGTACTGAGGAACCATTTATTTTGAGACGGCTCTTTCGCTGCATTAGGTTCACGTTTCATCGCAGGCAATCTAAATTTACAGTTCCTTAAATATTCTTATTTTCAGAAACTCTCAGCACCTACACCTGAGTTAAAACAAGACAAATGTGAGAGTTGAAAGTCTCGATGCTTGAGCGACTGATTACCTAATGTGTCAGTTTTAGTACAGAGCCTATCTTTAGTCATGAATCAACATTCTGAGGCTGCACCAGGAGCCTCACTGCAGCCGGAGTTAAAATTCCGGGTCCTCCCAGCTCCAACCACTAACCCATGCTGCGGAGTGAGCTTAATGAAAGGTAATCATAAGATGCAATAAAACCATTATCCCAGCACAAACTGCAAGGAACAAAACTCCTCGTAACAGTGGCACAAGTAAGCCTTATTGTTATGTCATACAGAGGAAACTTGTATTTTAAAACATCATCTAGCTGAAATCCTTCAAATTTAGCATCAATAACCACCAGTTATTGCCTGCCGTGGTGGAAAGTGCTGGGACTTAAATTGTAAAACCTACTGGTTGTTTTAAGAGAGGGCTTGGAACAATCTGAATGCAGTTCACACTCAAGCGTAACAAAAGCAGCTGAAAGATCCAACATAATCGATGTCCGTGCTATAAACTGGCAAAAAGACATATGGAAATGAAGAAGTCAACAATGACTCAAAATAAAGCTCACTTACCCATGGACCTGTTAAATATTAAGTGTTCTACATTTATTGCACGCAACCAATCATTCTTCCTTCGACAAAACCACAAAACAACAGTAAATTCACAAATTTTGGCAGATTTTTTTATTTTAGTCAAGTACCTTGGGATAGCAGAAACCCATATTAAAAATCTATGAAAAGCCAAGTAAAAGCTGTTCCGTCACGTTAGCAATGACGATTGGTAAATTCCTTCCATAAACAAATAAGCAATAAAGAAAGTGTTTGGTTTATCTCACACTTAGGACGTCATCTTTCTCAGTCTCCAAGTGCTCCACTCCAATTTTGTAGACAGAGTTATAATGTCAATAGGATTCACACTTTTGTCAGCCCACTCAAGCAGCAGAAGGGCTCAGAGAAACATGGGTCTGATAAACCTGTCTGAATGTCACACTTTTGGCAGGGGAAAAAAAACTAACTAGGAAAGGCTCCAACAGTGTTTTTCCAGTTTTTCCCAGTCCAAAATGCTGACATTAAGGCATGTGTGAAGGCACCGATCGCTTCCTTTTAATTGTGTTAGTGCTGAGACACCTGACATACCACACTCTCCTACAGATGGAAATGAGACAGATGAGCCTTAAATACCTCACTGCAGCAATCAGATAAACCGTGTGTTGTTGTTTATCGAGAAGTGAAGTGATAAGCTGAAGACTGGTGAAATTTCAGGCTATTCTATGCCATCAGATCAAACTCAGCTCATGATCATCTCAACTTGCTCCCCCCAGCTTCCCAAAATGACTATTAAGAAGCTGCAATATTTTTTGTAATGTGAAGACATGGTCACTCCAAAATCCTCTTCTCCTCAGCCTCCCGGGCTGTCACAGGACTCCAATTCCAGCTGGAGACCGCACAGCTTGGAAGGACAAAAAGGCTCATCTAGATTCATTGCTAGGTGACTACTGTGTCCTGGATTTCCATTCATGCTGTTATTACGGGACTCTCATTCTTCATCAAGAAAACAACTCTGAAGTTCCACTTCAGTTCTTCTTATGCCCACTAAAAAACCAGAAAGCATGTGGAACCGATTAAGACCCTGTGAAAAGATTTATGGCTGTGTCCATCTGAAAAGGCAGGACACCGGGAAGGTTACTTACACCCTTTGCGCCATCCAGTTTAGGGATGGAAACAACATTCTATCAGTTAATCTTTAACCTACCATTTAGGGTTTTGCACCACCTTGAACTTAAACGATGTAAATGCTTAGGGAGATGACATCAGAACTTTTTCCCCCCTCCCCCACTTTCACAGCCCTTTGTAAATTAGGCTCCACTTAATACATTTCTAATTGCACTCAGAGAAGACAGTGTCCACCTCCGCCTGGACCAAGATGTCAGCCACCTTCAGCCCATCACTTGCTTCTTTCTTTAAACAAGCACCTTTGTGCTTCCTCCCTCAAGGACAGTGAATATCTGCGTCCTTGTTTTTAAAACCTCACTGGAACTCTCTTTTGCCACGGTGGCTGTTAAGCTATTGACGACATTACGCTACTACCTCCATATCAGTCTCTGCTTAGCACATAGAACTACAGAGTCTGTTCTTCCTCCTGTACTGTTTGGAGACATGAAATTAAATTCTGAGAAACAGTAAAGAAATGAGCATCTAAAAAGATAAAAATCACGCCAGCAGGGGCAATAAAACTCAGACGTTATTTTAAAAAGTGACTTACTGATGTTCTGATGCTGCATATACGTGAAATAAAGAACACAGAAATGGACTAACCGTTAACACTCACTGTCCACCTGTCCCAGAAATCTCCCTCACATGATGGCCAAAGGAAATGCTTAAAAGAAGAGACAGAAGAAACAGTGCTTCCACAGAATATTCTTCCAACCCTTCAGCAGTGGCAGCTCAGAAAGCTGAGCAAATTGTTTTTTCTGTATCACTCTGGACATCCTTTTTTCTTGGGTTTTTTTGGTGAGCATTTTGTGAGCATCTCAGACTCAAACAAGCACTTAGATTTGTAACTTCCAATTTTCTGTATTCCATCATGTAATGTGGACAGCACCATTAGCAAGGAAATAAATATTGCAGATTATTCCGAGTAAAAGCATGCTGCTAACCTAAAAAAGAGAATGACGATAGGAAAAACCACTGCAAAGTCTTTAAGGAAGTTTTCTGTTTGTTTTTTACCCCATTTACAACGCCCACAGACAAGCACTTCCTCTCCGTTGTTGGATAACTATTTTTCTCTAGGTTTTTTTGCAGTACATCTATTTCTTCTCTGTAGTTTTCAGCGTTTTAGGGCTCTGCATGAACAGACAGGAGCCTGCAATGGTGTCCTCTGTTACCTGGCCCAGTCACGGCAGATGAAACGCATCAAGCCAGGACAGGACCTTGCACATTTGGAGTCCAGTTATTAAGCAGTCATCTCACAGAGATGATCTCACAGTGATCACACAAACTCAGGCACTGTGATTGGCTACCAGTCGTCAGGCCCAGGCGAAGGCTTTTGAGAGAACAGGCTACCAAGTAATCATTGTAAAATGGCTGTGTGCAAGGAAACCTTATAACCATGGTGCATCCATCCTCCCCACTCAACAGCCTGTTGGCATGTCATTCCTAAGAGTTCTAAAGGTATATTTTTAAAATAATTTAAATTTTTTTAAAACGTCGAAAGTTAACCATTTTTTCCCTACTGAAATGGAAGGTGATACGATCTCAGATCGTCTCTCTACAGAGAACATGGAAGTAAAGGCATTCCCACATAGGTCTTTGCCTGAAGGTTTTTGTACTGAAATACAACTTCTAGCTGAATATCACTAAACCAGACACGGGAGAATGTGGTGTTCCTGATTAGCTATAGGGTGCACCAAGCACCAGAACACTGTTCATCGCTGCTAGAATAAAAGAATACATTAAAGCTTTTGAGAAAACCTAGGAGAAGGAGGTGGCGATAGGTGATGTGAGGTGAATAGCTCCACTTCCCTGAAAAAACTTGCAAAAGACAGACAGGCAGGTCTGCCAAGAAAAAGCTCGTCACGACTGATTTAAAACTTTATGTTCTAAACTCTTTAAGAAGCAATTTGTTTGTTTGTTTTCAAGAGTCACCTCTGCCTCTCTATCCCATACGGGGTCAGCTGGACTATGCCACAGCACAGAAGCTTCGTGCGGGTTTAAGTGACGCATTATCTACAAGAGAGGGAAGATGAAGGCAGTACAGAGGCTGGTTACAGAAGTGAAATACATCCAGTTGTGGGTATACCTTGAAAGGAACTTAAAACACCACAGGGACTGTAGGAACTCTGAATTAGGGCAGCAGCTGGAATGTGCAAAGGAGAAAGACGAGGTATCAACAAGGAGATAGTCTCTTGTCTGTCGTAAGGCTTAACAGGCCATAGGAATACTACAAATTATTTACTGAATAGCATGTTTGGGTTTTTTTTAATTTCCTGGACCATTTTCACTTGTGCTAATTTACTTTTATCGTGAGTCACTGAAGGGAGAAAACTTGCTTGAGATACTTCCCAGGCTGCAATCACTGAAACATCCTCTCAACTTGGAGTGCTGTTTCAAGCCAGATTAATTACCAGTATTAATTATACAAAAAATGCCTTGCAATAGGTAAATCCAATTGAACACACTACAATGTATTCAAATGGAATAAACACAAGGGAAGAAAAAGGTAAACACTAGATTAACCAGAAAACAATGTATGAACAAGGTTCTTCCAGACAGTATGGTAACAAAAGCCTGAGAGCTAATTAACCATAAAAAGTCTCAAATATTCCTCCTTTTGTTGAAAGGCTATGACAAATAGGATGTGTGACACATCTAAGACAAAAATAACTTAAAAGATCTAAGACACAATCAACGTTCAGCAGTGCTGAAATACCAGATGTTTTTTCCAGCAACATGCAAAAACATCACATAAGCTAAGTACAATTTCTCTTATAAAACCAGTATCATATCTTGATACAGACTCACACCACAAATCAAAAGCAGAGGACAAACCACTTACTCTCACTAGTATGTCAGATTGTATTGCAGAATCTGACAAATCTATAAAAATATTAGAGGCACCAGCACAACCTTCACACATAATTAACTGTATATGGAGTAAAGGGGGCAAGCTGCCCTCATCAGACCCTACCTTCCATTTCTACTCCTGGACAGATTGCCCTGGCAGTACAGTTCTGCTTCCAACATACGTGGAAAAGCATGACACTAACCTAAGATTGTCAGATGTATTCATAATGATCAAACAGAATTGAAGGGACCGCAAAACCATGGATAAAAGGAAAAGGAATAAAAACGCTTGGGCGTTTGTTTATTTATTTAATGTCAGAAATAAAAATGAGATAATGGAAAGAGTGTTAGATTGAAAAAATGCTCTCCATATTGCCTACTGTATTTGGGAGGGGGGGGTTGCACGGTAATCACTTTGGACCAAAACAATTTAAAATGGACAAGGACACAAAGCCTGATAATAGCAAGTGACCTTTAGAGTTAGTGGAAGACTCTGAATCCAAAAGTTGCACGGGGAACTTCTCTGAGCCCTCCTTCACCCAGCCCTCCACAGAGCCGGGCCCAAAAGCTTGTTTAATCAGAGCCCAAACAAGCTTTTTGAACCTACAAGAAAGGCAAGCCTGTAATTAATGGACTTATTACTTATCTGAGCTGGCGGCAACCCTCCTTATGCTCCGAGAGTTGTGGGAAGGGATATTAAAGTACTAAGCACAGCTTAAAATTACAATCTAATAGTTTTCTAGTAAGAAACAAGACATCCCACTCAGACAGCTATATTTACCAGTTTGGTAATTCCCTCCCAAATAACTTTATGTTTGTCCTAAAACACTATTAAGAGAGAGATAAGGCACAGAACGAAAGAGCTGGTTAATCTGTGCAGTATCATTATGTATTATTTAGTTTAATATCTTCTTGTAGTAAATACAAAATCATTATGTGCCATTTTCTTCAAGAGAACATTGTAGTAAATTTGGTGTTGCAACAGAACCATTAAAGTATAATAGTGTACACAGAAAAATTCTACTGATTAGCAAGCAAAAATATGTAATTATAGCCACAGTGTGGGACTCAGTTGGCTGGTGTTTTAGTGCACACTGCTTTGTAAGACTACTTTGCTGCCAAGACTAATGAGGAAAATACTGAGTTGTTACTTCCAGTTGTACTAGAGGTTTTTGTCTTGATTTTATTGACATTTATAAAGTGATCATCACATGTAGCAAACAGGCCACAGAGCCAGCAGAGTGAGCTGCAGTCTACAGTAATTAACAAGTAAACATCATCAATTCCATAGCAATGTTCCACAGATACATAATGTATTAACGGAATTTTTTACGAGGTAATTATGAACAACCATTTACCCAGAGCATCTCAAGTTCTCTGAAGTTTGAGTAATATTAACGAAATAATACAAGGGCCCCAAGACATCACTGTAAAAGGAAAAAGCAGCTCAACATCAGCCCATAAAAGTTGTAGTAAACATATTCAAATGTGCCTCTGTACAATATTAAAAGATACACAGTTTTAAAGAAAACACATATGACCAGAAGTAGAACGACTGAACACTATATATCCTAGGATATTTCGTATTATACTTAAGCCTCCAGGTTTTTCTTTCCAGCTTTCATTAAAAGTGGGGGGAGGTGTGAGGGGTATTTCTGGCATTGTACAAAAAAGATGGAAAGTTCCAGTTTAAAAAGCTTGCAGAGAAATAAAAATAACAGTTAATCTCTTTCTGAAGAGTTGTGTTGGAACCTTTAAGCCAGACTCATTAAATTACTGAGTTTTTAACCATACATGGTTCATATCTAAAATGCGGCCTGATACCATGAGAAAGAAGTAATAACTGTAATATGCTAAAGAATAAAGTGAGAGGACGTGTAACACCGGCTGAAGATACCCAAGCTCCAAAGACTCTATCTGTGATGGACCCTGGGCATAAATTCCACTTCCAGATCACCCTCCTTTCTGAAAGTGTTTATGGAAAAGAATCTTTACCTATATTTAAAAAACAAACAAACAAACAATAAAACCCAGTAGCTTGTCATTGATGTCAAATACAAAACAAATTTCAACATAATTCACAACAGTACTGTACCCGCTGTCAGGAGGTACACTTTTAAAAATCACTTTGTCTAATTGTTCCATAGCAGTCAAACGCTTGCAAATGTGAAGCTGTACGCGGGATTATGAAGAGACCACGGTGGATTTGGCAAGGAAGCTTGAGGAGGCATTGGAACTGCCACCTATACCAAGGGTTTATTAATCCCCATCTACGTTTTTCTACTAAAATTTTGCAGTTTGGGTTCATCTTCATTAGCAAATAGAGGGGACCAGTAAGAGCATATCTGTGGAGCAAAACAACTGGTGTAGAGAACCTGTTTTAAAAATAATATACATATTTCAGGTGGCTTTTGGTGGTAGGGAAGGGGGGTTTTGTTCATTATTTATTTTTATTTTGGTTTAGTGCCAGCCTGGTCCTAGAACTAAATGCCAGTTTGATGATGCTAAATACCGAAGCAGTGAGGAGGGTCGGGGGATTTCCTTCAAAAGCACGGTTTAGGCCCCACCAACAAGGTAAATGGCCCTTTTAAGTATTGTTTTCAGACGAAATTCATTTGAATTTTTCAGGATACTTAGCAACGCCTGAGTTAGTGCATCTGCAAACAAAGGGGGAAAGCCCCCATTCTCCCACCCAGGTAAAACAAATCTCTGCTTTGTAAGAGGGCGGCTGTTTTGTTACGGCACCCTAACAACTTGTATGAATCAAAGTGCAAAAGATCAAAGCAACAATTCACATCAAACTCAGCTCTGCACCAGCCACACACAGAAGTCAGCACGATAGGATATTCATCCCTTAAGGTTTTAGTTGTAAACAGGCACTAACAAACAGCTGAGCAATGGCAGAACGAAAACATTCAGCAGTCACCCTAGGGCACAAGACAAGTCTTGTCTTAGAATGACTAATACGTTCTGCTTGCAGTGGGTGATGTTAAGGATGAAGCATCGGGAAGCAGCGAGACTGAGGGAGTGATGGAGAACCTCTTTCAAGACGACTTACACAAATAATCTAATGCCATAGTTCTATGTACTTCTGATGGGAAGATGATCGAGAAGATTCATCCACAATACTCCACGTAAAATCTCGCACAGCTAAGGACTCGTAAAACACACATCTCAGTTCAAATCGAACACACAAAACGCATGAATATGCTGGTGAAACATTTTATAAGAGAGTCCCTAGAAGAACTGTGGTTAACTTACAATCCCACACCATAAATATTTCACATTTCAGTATCACCAGCATCACACTGTAAAGATGACGTCGTCACAGTCCTACGGAAAGATGACGTCTTTCACTCCAATAAATGGACATTTTAGACTTACTAGCTTTAATAGTAAAATAGGTCTTATTTTCAACATCTATCCTTTCACAGAATCAGAAAATAACTTCGGCTGGATTGGACCCTGGAGGTTATGCAGTCCCACTCCCTGCTCAACTTTCCTTTACAAAACAGAAGTGTGGTTGGAATAGATCTGCCTTCCACCCTTCTGAGGTGATGAAAATCTACAGAAAAAGTTGAGAAGCTCTTCTACCATCTAAAATCTTTTCATTGTTATTACTTTTACTAATTATGTTTATGCTCCAGGGTAAAGCAACACCCAACACCTACGCGTTATTGAAAATAAATGCTTTTCAATTATTAAGATGGAAGAACGAAAGCTAAACAATAATTGGCACAAAAGGCTCACTCGAAAACAGTCCCAAGATGACACCCATTCTGCATGGCCAGCACCTATTTGTGGCGATAGCAAGAACCACAAAAATAGGTGGAGCTAAAGCATTAAGGAGGATGAAAGGTCTAAGCTGACAGCAACTACAAACCAGATCTGAACACTCTCATCAGAGCTCCACTTGCGGAGGCCAGACTATTACGCTGTTATCTGAGCACTCAGGTATGCACAACACGGCAGGCACCGCAGGCAGAGGGATGTGCACAAAGTTCCTTAATGAGGGACAACCTAAAGCACAAATCTCTCCATACGTAACGTGGCGGGATTCAAAGAAGAAAGCCTTGACTTTTAACACAGCTTTCAGCAGTGAACTGGGGTTCTGATTTCCTCACATCTAGATTTTTTTATTATTATTTTGCTCTTCCTTTTCAACAAGAACAAGTTCTTTTTTTATAACTAGCTCTTCTAATTAGAAGGCCAGCTTCCTGATCTATTGACCTATTGCACAATACGATTTTAATTAGTCCGCATTGGCATGCAATGCCTGCAGTCTAAGTACTGTTTTGCCTGGACAAATCTATTAGCCTATTGAAAACATTTACATAAACAACCCAACAAGAGCATTTATAAAAATTTATAAAGATTTATAAAAATATTGTATAAAACCTGGTGGGATAGAGTTGATTACTAACCTGACTGTTGTAAAAGGATGAGAGTGACATACACGACCTTCCAAAAGGCAGTTTTCTCTATTGAACTACACTTGCTACTTGATTTTCTCTTTAAAATTAATATTTTTTTTGTCAAGTACCAATATACTGCTCCTTCTCCATTAATGTCTTATGTGCACATCAGCACAGATACAGAATACCTGTTTTGAATAGAAATCTCATTGAACAATGTTTTACAGATCAGACACAACGTGAAAGTAAGAGTTTTTATCGCATCAAACCAGCTCCTCAAGGCTTTATGCAGCTTTTTTATTACAGGATTTTATGTACTTCACAAAGGAGACAGACACCAAACAGGAAAACACAGAGAGGGTTAAAATGATGCGTGCTCTTTTCATTACCTTCCAGACCCTCCCTATCATCTCCAGAAAGTCCCATATCTCCCATCTCCCCTCACTTATCTACAGTCAGTTCTTCCACACCTTCCCCCTGGACCGCTTTGGTTTCCTGGCAAGGTAAAAGCCACACATGCTCTCCTGAATCTGAAATACTGGCCAGCCACACGATGCTGACAAAATACATCACGGCTGAGTACCCCCGGATTTCCCCACCTTAAGAGAGGCTTTAGCTTCTCTCCGGACATCAGTTTTCAGAAATGTTCAGAAAGTTTTGAAACTGCAACCCTGTGTCAAACACATCTGGAAACAACTATTAGATTAAATACCATGTTGGGAATTAATAGTAGGCAACAGGCAGCACGAGGAAGCCAGAATAGAAGCGTTTCAAAACCTGCAGACTGATCGTATAGGATGTAGCATAAACAAAGCCCAAAGTGGATACCATCACATATTTCTCTTCCAGTTTGACAGGAACTCCCTGACAAAACTGTCTTGGGCTTCAAGAAGCCCCAGGTTTCACTACCACCATCTGCCCATCTGTGACTGAGTAAGCAAAGCGTGTGCACCTGTGGTCACGACACTTAGAAAACTCAGCAAAGATCATGGACATGACTGACAAGATGACTCAGTGAACATCAGGGCTTGAACTTCCACCTCCAGCATTTATTGGTGGAATATTGACCGAGAAGTCATTCAGTCTGAACATTTTCTCATGTTCAGCAGATTCCCTATCAAATACCAGACGGGTTAGTGTTGCAAGCCTAACTACTTGAAAGCAACGAAACAGCTCCACGAGACAGCATTTGCACTTCTTTTAGATTCCATAGAGTTAATCACTGTGAAACTAATAATGGTCTCTTGATATTTCAAATAGATTCCCCAGGTGTCTGTTGTGAAAGGTGCAAAGAAAAAAGTTGAGACAGCCATGTTCAATCTTTCCCTTCTATTATTCATAAAGCTGTGGGTTTTAAAGGAGAATGCGATTATTAGGGGTTCTCAGAGAAACCTAATTAAGTTTTAATTCCAATAGATCGGCAAGTATACTTCTTCCCTGCAAACACAGAGCCACGCTGCAGCAACATTTCCTAAAAAGACTATGTTCCTCAGTAATGCCACAATGCATTTAGTCCAAAATTTGGCACCATCTGTGTATCGTAACAGGCCTTTGTGATTCAGGAGTCCAACCAGCCTCCATGTCTGCAGGACTCCAGATAGTTCCCCTGGCCGCAGATGCCTCCAGAATCCTGGGAAGAATTAAAAATACTTATAAAATAGCTCCAAAATAGCTTGTTCCTTCCTCTTAACACCTCTTTCTACTTGCTGGCCTCAGGATATGCTTAAACTAAAACTGCTGTAGAAGTACTTTAACAACAAAGTTATATCAGCCAGGGACTGATCCCTTCAAAAGCAACAATAAAGCAGCAAAACAAGTCAGAGAGACTGCAGTAGGGGGAAGGAAGAAGGGTGGAGATTCGTATGTAAAGTTCTTTTTGAGAGTATAAATGCTAGGACAAGCAGGAAGACCCAACAGGTCCTATCAATACATTCCTAAATTAATCTCAAGGATGAAATAAACTGTTACCATGATGGAGGAGACAATAAGAAGAACTTCTTGCAATACGCAAGACTCCTCGACTCAGATGAAAACTTCACCCATGCTGCCAGAGTCCAGCATTAATTAATGGCAATTTCTAAAGATATTCTGGTCTTGAGCTTTGCAAAAGAGTTAAAATTAAAGCATTGCTAAAACATACTCAAAAATAATGTGTGTATGGGGCAGAGCCATCACCACAGGCCATTAGGTATTCATGGCTCTGCTCCCATTTCTGCCGCAGAAGGTGTGATTGTTGGACTTAACTGTTTTCCCCAGTTCTTGCGCTCCATTTAGTTACACTGGTCTAGATACCGCTTCACTACACAGCAAAACAAAACCTGCTCCAAAGCGAAGCAGGAACAGATTTACCATGTACAAAACAGGGCATCCTTTTTCAAAAGCCCCAGTATTGGCAGCATTACCACATGCTACACCACAGAGGGTAAATGCAGATACCTGGAAGTCTCTTAAAAATGAGGATGTTAGGAGCATTCTCTCCTGAACGCTGACACACTGCACAACAGCACCATGCCAACCGCAGCACGTACTTTTCCTTGGCACAGGTATGGGAAAATAACAATTTAGCTTTTGTCAAACATGCCCTTTTTCCAACAAACAGATTCTTCCTAAATAGCTGTGCTGCCAATGTCGCTCTCACATATATTGTCACAGAGCCTTTCTTAAAAGTCTACGGTCAAACACTATTGTTAAACCACCAAATGTGTTTTCTCTATCTTACTTTCCATTATTCAACATTAGCACATAAATTGACACTTATTAAGCAAATGATAAATGTTATCTGTTCATACAAAGAGTGCTTTAGTGAATCAAAACCATTAACAGTTCCCAAGAGCATAAATGTAGTTCTTCTATAATAGTGAAAAGGAAAGGTATGGGGGTGCGGGTGGAAGTGTAGATGTTATTACACTCAGGAACATATGCAGAGATTCCCCAGAAGAGGTGAGGAACAGAGCTGACCTAACACAGTACAGCTTAAAAATCATTGTAAAAGGAATTTAATGCGTGTAAGATTAGGAAACATGAAATTTGATTTCTTTTCCTTATGCCTCAGAGCTCCTGTTATGCTCCTAGTCGATCTTAGCAAGCTGAAGGAATACGACAAATTTTATGCATAAAGTTTCCCTTGTACGGTTTTTTGGCTACACAATAAAACAAGAATCTTTTGTCTAGCACAACGACCACATTAAAGAATGGGCACTCAACAGAAAGTTATATGTTTTCAACTACCCTTACTTCAACTCAGAAGACTCAGAAACGCTGCAGAAACTGGAGGGACAGATTTTGAAAACTCTTCCAGGACAGGTAATGGTGACAAATAATAGAAGTTACAATCTAAAAGATGTCCCAGGCCCTTCTGTCTTTTCAAACGTGGTATTACGGTGTTACTCTGTTACTCTGTTATCTCTCAGGGAAAGAAATCAAAATATGCTGTGAAAGATATCAGCATTGTTGTTCTGCCTGCAGAAAAGCGTGTCTCCTCCTAGCTGTAAGATATCCTCTGCCCTTTGGATGACTTCTTGACCTGTCAACATCAAAGTTGACAAAATGCCCATCAACAAAAATCAGCAAGCCAAAGAGAAAACGTTTTCCGTTGGTTTTGCGCTATGGCACCTTTGAAGCAAATGAGTGATATGAGGTCTCAGACCGCAAAGTGAATATCCTACAAGAGAGTTTTCCCTAAGAAAGGGAACAGAGGTACTTCTGGATAATGAGACAGGAAATGCGTAAATCCCATCCCACTTTCTCGTTTAGACAGTTTAATAAAGCAGCGCTGTATTGTGGCACACCAATCTATTTTGGCAGCATTTGGAAAGATAGCACCTCCTGAGCTGTGAGTACCGTGTTTTACTGCACCCTGTCAGGTTAGATAAAAGCTGTCTGCAACTTTCATATTTTTCCTAGACAGAGCAGTTACACAATATTGCCAAGAAGCGTTAGAGCCATACACGCTAGCCTATCCCTACTGCCAAACAATTTTTTTAAATTTCATTTCCCCCTCTGCCTAAAAGGCGCTCTGGCAACTCTACAAACGTTCAAGAAAGCACCATATTCTCCAGCTACTCTGCAACGTGCACTGAGCCAGGGCCTTATAGAGCCTGCCTTTGGAGACGAAAGACTTAGAAATTCTTAAACTATTTATAAACCAACCTTCCTATAAAATGATTTTTATTTAGGGAACAAACATTGTTTAAAAACTAAGTTCCTTCTTCCAAACCTAGCCCTGAAGGAGTAAGGCACAAAGTAAAAAGAAAAAAAGGGAAAAGGGAAAATAAGGAAATAAGAGCATTCAGAAAAAAATGTTAATTATTTTAGTATGTTAAATATGAATGGAGAGGAAAGAAACTGCAGTTAATAGCAGCCTGATTATTCCAGTAGGGCCACTTCGACGTAGTGATGGGCAGGTAACAGTTGCTTAACTCATGTTTGTAAAGTACTTTACATTCCTCAGATAGAAGAACTACAGATCCACGAAGCAGCAGCAGCATCACACTGGCTGCTACTATGACTTCTGTAAATAATTAAAGGCTGTGACATTACTCCTGGTGAGCCTATCGTCATATAACATCTGGGGGGTGGGAGGAACAGACATGACCAATTCCTCCAGCCTGTATTTTATGCATGAGGAGCGATACTTCATCGTGTGGTCAGAGCGTGACGGCCAAGAGGGCTAGCTCGGAGCGGGCAATGTCTGCCGGAGAGACGGCGGAGTTCCTTTCGTTAAGATAATAAGCGATCGATAAGCTGCAATAATACAGGTCGGATTTCAAAGCAGTCTTTCTTTTAAAGAAATTTGGTTTGTTTACTTTGTTGGAAGCTTTTTAGAAACATCTTCCAGGCCAGTGCTCGATACCTTCAGGGGACAATTACTGCTTTACCAGAAGCATTAATTAATTTTAATTACTGCTTCTGACAAATATTTCGCACAGAGTGCAACGTAGGTACGTTTTATTAACAATCCAGGAATTTCAGTATTTTACATTAGGAAAAAAAAACCCCTGTTTTATTATTATAAAGACAATAAGGTAGAAAAGATACAAAACATGCAACACTAAATGCATAAAATTCTGACTTCCAAACTAGGGAGGCCACCTTGCAAAACTCCTTTTTCAGACCATTTACAATAAATACAATTTAGATTGACTTGTTTCTGCCCGAAAGATTTCTTGCTACTCATCTATCAGATATCGGGCACCAGTCGTGTACAGTAGCAATAGATAATGCTGCAGGGAAGATGGAAAGGCACGAAGTAACAATAAGCCTATTCTAGCCCAGAGAAGGAGCACGGAGAAGTTAGGAGACGCTTAAGTTATGAGAAATTGCCATTATTTTCAATGGTGAGGTGTTTCATTAAATTATCTTGGGCAGACATGTCTGTCAATACTGGAACAAAGCTACATACAAAAATGTCATTTTAATTAAGGTCTTAGAGAATGTCCAGTGAGTTAACTGGTATTAAATCACACACAAAAAATGCTCTTATTTCATCTGATGTGTGTGAGTTTTCTTCCAGACATTCATCTCACAGGAGGAACGCTAAATGCAATGATAAAATGTTTTCTTCCTGTGTAGGAAAAGATTACCAGCAAGCTAGGAATTAGCTTCCACTGCACAGTAGCTAGTTTTATATGGCACACAAGTGTTGCATTCCAATTAAATACATATTTAATTTATCTAGAAATTCTAACATCAAGTTGCTCCTTTAAAACATCTAAAAACATGCACACTAGGAAAGCACTGGTGACACTCAGTGTGTCAAAAAGCATCTCTTTGTGCCTATTGTGACCTTAAGCCATGGCTGAAGATTGAAGGAGAATTACTAACAGGAAAAGAAAAGAGAATGATCTCCTCTCCATGCCACGATACCGCAGAAAACTGTTTTTATTCCACAGCCCAAGAGCAAGACGAGAAGCAAACTGGAATACACTAGAGAGCAATCAGAAATACTGATGAGAAGAAACCTCTGGAGGTCCTGTCGTCCAGCCCCTCACTCAAGGCAGGGCAACCTCCAGACACCAAACATGGTCAGTCTGCGCGTATGACTTTTCCAGTACTTAAAGGGGCCTAAAGATTGATGGGGACAGTCTCTTCAGCAGGGCCTGTTGTGACAGGACAAGGGGTGATGGCTTTAAACTGAAAGGGGGGGGGATTTAGACTAGAGGTAAGGAAAACGTTTTTTACAGTGAGGGTGGTGAAACACTGGCACGAGTTACCCAGAGAGGTGGTAGATGTTCCATCCCTGGAAACATTCCAGGTCAGGTTGGACGGGGCTCTGAGCAACTTGATCTAGTTGGAGATGTCCCTGATCTCTGCAGGGGGGTTGGACAAGATGAACTTGGAAGGTTCCTCCCAAGCCAAACCATTCCATGATTTCAGGAGTCTGAAATGGAAGTGGTTAGAAACCCACTGCTTTGGAATAACACAGTTCCTGTTGTCTCGTTGCTGCTTCTCTGTGTTACTTCATGTCAGAAGTGTCTGCACAGCGAGCTCTCGCAGTCACCTGGGAGAGCAGGAAAGCACCAAGGAGGAGACAAGTTGGTTCCCTGAAGCCAAGGCAGGGAAAATCTTACCCACTGCTTCTAAGGGATGACCTCCACCGTGTTCCCCCTGTACACACTTAATCAGCAACGTGTTTCAGGCACCGTACTTTCCACTTAGGTAACGAGGAACATTTATCAAAACTATTGTCTTATTTTTCCAGCACACTACAGACTTCGTAAATCTGATATTCTTTCTGCAAGTATATTTTCCTCACCTTACCATAACATTCGTGAATTATTTATTAACATGATTTCTGCAGAACATTTTCCTTTCAAATGAGAAAGATCTGAGTACTAGCATTGCATTAAAAATAACAGGAGAGTTTTCCACGTATCTGGGTTGGTTTTTAAATGCATGTTTCGGTGCCTTTCTGAGTCAAGGCCAAACGCTTTTTTGTACACACATACTTCAACATTACTCATGAGCTAATTTAAATGCAGGTATCACCTAGTTCCAATGCAAGACTGAAATGAAAACTAATACAATAATTTAATACAAACTACTATAATATGATGAATAGTACATTTTAGAAGATCATGCTAGGAAAATAATTTATATTGTATACTAAATAAAAAGGATCATACTCTCAAGAGCTTTTGAAATGTTACTTTCCCCTTGATGAATTACAATGCAATTTTCTAGCCAACTAATTTCACTAAAGAAGATAATGACTTGAGCAAAAGGCTAATCAACTGCCAATCAGGATTCCTTGAGGCACAGAATGTCAAATATTGAAGCAATTTTTTACAAGTCATAAAAGCACTTAAGTTCCATGATATGTCATAAAACCTGTGATGAAAATCTGAAGTTGATGAAGCGTTCTTATTTCTCCAGTGATATTCCTAAACAAACAAGTTTCAACTTTAACCAAATCTTCCATTAATATTCAGATCTATTAAAGAAGCATCATCAGTACACAATTAGCTGTGTAAATGTCAGTCAGATGACTAAACAGATTAATCATCCAGGTTGTTTTCTCTACCAAGTGTCTGAATTGTCAGTGTTATTTAATTTCTTCAGGAGTGGAGGGTGAGAAGGGAAATATTTAAAAAAAAAAAAATCTTCACTTATTAGAGTAGATTTTTAACATGATAGGAAGCACTAATTGATCATGACAATTTAATGCTAATTTAAATCCATTTTGGTTCTGTGTTCTGTAATACTCTACTTACACCTTGTTTTTTGCACTTCAGTAGAAAATGCTTCAGAACTAAAGCTTTGTAGAAAAACATTAATTGCCATCGTCTTTGCTTCACGAGATACACAGGTCACTGTTCCTTTATGTGTGGATAAATAATATTCCCTGAAGGCTGGACTTAATTATTTTTATGTAGCTTGTCTCTTCCTTTCCATTTTTTCAAGTCAATAATTAATTATTTGTCTAGGCATCTATTTCACCATCTTGTGTATTTTTCTGGGAACAAAGCAAGGCAGTTTGAACCTCTATTACCCACTTGATCTTGTTATGATGTTCTCAATTGGAAACGTATTGCACGAGCAGAATGTTAACACTGATGAATACCGGAGAACGGAAAAGAACATCGCTAGAGCAAACTCCAAAACTGTTGGACACGAGGAGGGACCAAAGGAGACAATCTAGACTCATACGCTAAAAATCTATGTCTGGTAATTGAATACTTTGCATAATTCCACAAGACATTGGAAAAAAAAGAGGTTATAGATTACAGATTAAATCAAACATTTTTAACTGGACATTGTGTGCCAGCTAAAACCATTTGATTCATTTTTGGTCCTTACACAATTAAGGACCGTATCTAAAAATAAGAAGTTAAAGTCATCAAATGTTTTACGAGAAGACCATTTTTCACCCTGCTTCCACAATCTGCTTACAGTACAATGCCTGTATTGACTTATGCAAACAAAATTGATGCAGTCCCTGGGATGAGCTTAAAAAAAGAGTGGATACGACGTACACCAGGTAACCGAAGCCCACATTAAGTACAGATAACTCCCTTAGCCACGTGTCGTGGTTTAACCCCAGCCAGCAATTAAGCACCAAACACAGTCACTCACTCATTCCTCCCACCACTGGGATGGGAAACAGAATTGGGAAACAAAAATTGAAACTTGTGGGTTGAGATGAAGGCAGTTTAATAGGACAGAAAAGGAAGGAAATAGTAGTGATAATAGAATACACAATACATTTGCTCACTACCCAGTGACCCATACCCAGCTGATCCCTGAGCTGCAGTGCCCCCCGGCCAACTCCCCCAGTTTATATACTGGGCATGACGTCATACGATATTGAATACCCCCCTTTGGCTCGGCTGGGGCAGCTGTCCGGGCTGTGTCCCCTCCCTTGTGCAGCCCCAGGCTCTGCTGGCAGGGCAGCATGAGAAGCTGAAAAGTCCCTGCTTTAGTGTAAACATGGATCATCAACAACTGAACCATCAGTGTGTTCTCAACACTATTCTCATCCTAAACCCAAAACAGAACGCTGGACCAACTATTAGGAAGAAAATCAACTTTTTTCCAGCCGAACCAGGACACCATGGCACCAGTTATTCTTGTCATTCCCCATCCCCAGGCAGCACGTAGCTCCTCACAGAAATCCCCTCTCCTCTGCTGGCCTTGGCAGACGTGGAGAAAACGCTTTCCCCTCCTTTCTTACACTAGTAACTGCTATATACAAGATTCATGTGGTCTTATTTCTATTAATACTAGGTGTTCGGTCCTGCTCCCTTCCCTGGATATGGATTGTATACAAATAAAGACCTACAGTAGCCTGCTCCGGCAAGCTGCCTGCTTCCAGCTGCTGGCATGAATTCCTTGACAGCACCTTGGGTAGCAGTTATGCTTTGACAATTGCCTTACCCAAAATTCATGATCATCTCTCCACTGTGCTGGGCTTTCCAGGCCTGCTCTCTACATCCGCTCGTTGTCTCTCGTTCTCCCCTTACTCTGTGAGCTCTTCAGGGGAGTGACGGTCTTTTATTGTTCCACGTTAGCACCAAGAGAGAACAGCAGTTAATTAGAGACTCCTGGTGCTACGGCAATTTAAAAAAGAATTTTAAATCCTTATCAGACATCGGAGACAGCAGAGCAGTGGGATACAAGAACTTCCCAGCAAAGCAAGGACCCCTGGCAGAACAAAGCCACAGGGACAAACAGTCTTGCAAGAGAATCAGCCACATCCCCTCCTTATTGGGGTTTTCGTCGCTGACCCTCGCTTTTCTACAAATTGGGGGTGAGTGCTAGAAGATGCCAAACTCTTTTCAATGGAATAAAAAAAAAAGAGGAGATCTGGGCAAAGACAAGAAAATTTGAGGCTTTCTAAGGTGATGAGCCAACTCCTCAGACAATACAGCAGGGACAGGAACACTTCATTCCCTTTTTTTTCAAGAGAGATTACTTTTATATCTATATATATATATATAAATGT
>NW_010395816.1:28811-47290 GCF_000710305.1 Buceros rhinoceros silvestris | reverse complement strand
GAGGGGGAGGGGGAGAGAAGGCCATCCCTAAGTTCAAGTTTGTTATCAAAGTCTATGTCTCAGAAATACAATTACAATTGAAAGCAGCAATTCTCTGCATAACAAGAAAATAATTAGCTCTATAGTAATCTTTTTCTTCCCCTTGTTTTTAATTCAACATGCATAAACACAGACAAAACTTAAAAGAGAAATAGAATGATGAGTGAGGAAAACTTCAGTGATACAGGACAATTGCTGCTGACATCAGGTAGTACATCAGCTGGTCTCTGGCTCATTTCCCCAGTTTGTGATATGATATGGATGATCTTCCTGGGTCTGAGCAAAACCTCGTTGGGTCATTTCATCTAATTTTTCAGTAGAGTCTCATAAGCTGGTTAAAAGGAGCTAGAAGAAAAATGGCACTGGGAGGTGGGGGGAATATGCATATAAAAGAAGGCAACAGTGAATTCAGTGTTTCTTAGGCTGATTCTTATGTCTAGCTGAGTAGTTTCAAGTTGTTTCCACTCATCAACAAAGGTCAAGACATCACAGTAAGCCTAATGGTGCACAAACAAAGAAGAGAGTCCCAAGGAAGCTAAACCATCCTCTTTTCAATCCTGCTGGAATTTTTGTTTCTCCATCTTCTGTTTTTCCTGGTCTGAGAATCCTCAAATTCATGAGGAATAAAGTCATTCTTTCATTATTGTTTTCCAAAGCAGACATAATTTTTTGGTACATTGACTTTCAAAGTTACAATTTCTGTACTTATTGAAAGCAATCTAGATATAGAAACTGGAGATAGAATCAATGGTGTTCTGATTTTAAAACAATATTTTTTTCTTCTGGTTCTGCCTGAGACATTCAGATGCACTGTCAGTTCTGCTATGCTTGTTGTTTTTCTTTTACGCCTTTCTCATTATCCCATATCATTATATGTAACCACAATATTTTAATAGTTTTCCTTTACTTTTTCACAATCATCTGGTGTACACTGAGTCTTCATTAATATAAGTGAATTACGTGGTTCAACACTGTGAAAACAAAGCACTAACAAAGTTTCATGTTCTGTCCCAGCCTCCACACAAAAAAAAACCCTAGTTCACTGCTTAGCTAGCTTTGAATGATTAGATCTTCCTAAATTCAGTATATAGTTAAACAACAAGTTACAGAAATTAGCAAGCTAAATTGCTACCATGTGAGTACTAGAGCTGTGCATGTTCTTTGAGAAAGCCTGTAGCTGAAGGAAGCCCAGAAGGTATTATAGATGCATTAGTAATGTTCACATGATCAAAAACCACTCCAGCTATTCCTCTCACCATTTCAAATACTGTGTTACTTTAAGCTGTCGTCTCTGTTTGTACAGAATAAAATAAATGTTTCCTACTGACCTGTGATCCTGGCAAAACTTACACATTGCTACATCTCTTCCTGGAGTAGAAGCAATGATCAGCATTGCAACCTCAGAGTTATATTTACATACGATATTGGGATTTAGTTGCAGCCTTATGTAAACCTGATAGCAGAAAGCTAAAGGAATAGTAAATCGCATGGTATTTCCTTTCCAAGAAGAAAAGATGATCCAACTTTTGGCATGCAGTAGAGGAAGGCAAGATAATTGAAATGTGGCAATTGATAGGTTCACATTTTGTTTTATCATGTTTGAGAAGAAATTTTCTCATAAAAATATGTATATTTTATGAAGATCAGAGTGCATAACAGAATGTTCCAACTAACCATTCCTATCTTTGCCTTGGGTAGCTTCTAGAGTTAGAGTGTAAAAGATTTAATCTGAAGCAACTCAGGAGACATTGCCAAAACTCATGAATAAACTGTGAAGTGTGAGAAGGTGTTTCAGAGTTTCTGTTACACAGGAGTGCCAGTACTCTTTGCTACTACATGTACTCTGCCTAAGAGCTGGATGTAGCAGAAGGTGCTGGTGGAGCTGTAGCATGGGAATGGTAGTACAGAGAAAGCAGCACACAACACAAAATCCATGGCTACAGTAGCAAAATTCGACAACCAAAATACGCAAGTAAAGTATTAAGGCAAAGAAGGAGGAAGCAACCAGCTGGCCTCAGAATTGTTCCACCAAAGGAAAAGACTGTTAATGAATTATATTTTAGGAACTACATATGTTCTGTTACCTTGAATGTCTACCTATTAATCTTTTGTTTTCCTCTGTTAAATATTGCTTACTTATGTATTTGACTTCTGTTTTCAGTAGGAGAAAACCGATCATCATGAGGTATAGATTAATCCTTTGATGTCTCTGAGTTTTGAACCAATGCTTTGTCAGCTCTCCAAATTACATCAACATTGTCCTCATTGCTGCCAATCAAGTCTTGGGCTGAAAGGTTTCAATTACATAATATGTAAAAGGGTGAAGCTCAGGTTTTTTCAGTTCTATTTATTAGATTTTTTTATATACAGATGAAGCTGAGAGTGGTCTTATGGGAAAAAAGGAACACACCAGTGATAATCTATAGTCATAAAAATTCCTTTAATGACATTCCAAAAGATCTTTTTATTATTAATCCATAAGAAAACAAATAAAAGTCTGGTGTAAGGAACAGGTTGTCAGAGATATGAGAAGAATGGACCAAAGTATAAATGATATGTAATAAAAAAATCCAAATATTTTGTTAATTACATGAGAAACAGATTACTGTCAGGCTAACCGCTGGCTTGCTATTGCTGTAGGAAATGGTGGTATTGATTGGAACTGAAAGGAGGAAGATGTTGTAAATGAGAAGACACACAGGTGGTGAAATGATTAATGCTGGATCTAAATGGTACAGGTGTCTGGCACTTCTTGAAATGCCCAGGAAATAAATGGGAAATTTATTGTCCCTGACAGAAAGAGGAAAAGTGTGTGCTTGATTCTCCTTCTCAACAAATGAAGTGTTGAGTAAACTGTTCTTTTGATTTATTATAGTGGTATCAGCCAACACTCCTACTGAAAAATTTCCCTTGGTATTTTCTGTATGAGCTGCTATTTCAAGCATCTCTTCTCTAACCATTAATATTAAAATTTAAGATATGCTGCATTCATTTTGGTAAAGCAGATGGACATGAGAGACTTCTGATACAAGTAATACTGCTCTCTCTTGCTTTCTCAATATATATACAGCAAAATAATCTTCCAAACCAGCATATTTTCTTACCATTTCTTGTCACCAGTTTGGCTGAGGCAGGGCCAAATCGTGAGACAAATTCTCTCTCCAAATCAGCCCCTTCCCTGTTCCAGGAGGAAAGGGTTAGGAGAGAGATAAAAGGAAAAGATAAAGTGGGCAAGGCCTCAGGTAAGTTTTGGAAACGAATCGTTGTAATAACAACAGAAAAAGAATATTATACACACAACAAACAACAAGGGGTTAACAAATATATACAAGGTTCAGGGATCTGGTACGGAGGGGGTTAAACCGCAAAACAAACTACCAAGCGCGCGAAACAAACAAAACAGGGACCAGGACTGGCCCCTGCCAGCAGCAGTGACAGTCCACGCAGCAGGCACCAGGGCTGGGTCCCGTGGACAGGGGAGCAGGAGCCGGCAAAATGGAAGCTGCAGAGGCTGGTGGTGACTGTCATGGCAGGCAGTTGCAGTGCGATGTGCCCCTGCGGCAAAGCTGTGGTCCAAGTGATATTGGCCAACAGCAAGGAGCTCCTGTCAAGTGGCAGCAAGCAGCAACAGGTTATATCGGAGCAGCCAACAGTCCCATTCAGTCCCCTTGGTACAGCAGCAACTGCAGCCCACAGGACAGGCAACAGCTGTAAACGTAGCAATGGTAGAAACACCCCAGGGGGATGCGGCTGATCAGATTGGCAGGGCAACAGGCGCCAGCAATCTCTGACTTGGCACACAGATTCTTAAAGAGACATCGTCCTGCCAAGAATTTCCACGGCCAGTGAGATGTAGTGATGTGCAGGAGGAGAAATACTGTAATTGGTTTGCTTTCTGTGTCAGTCAACACAAACAAAACCAGTTTTGTCTTAAACCCGGACATTTGTTTTTGTAATAATTTTATTTAGTCAACCTTGACTTTGTCCTGCTGGATTTGTTTTTTTTCACCAACAAGCCCTAATTTCTAGTGCAGGCTAAATTCATTCTCTAATGACTTACTCTTTTCTAAGTTTTGCTTTTGGAGTTGTTTCATCATAAATGGTCTGGAACTCAGCCACTCGGAAATTCCACTGCAGGTGGATACTATCAGGCTTGCTGGTCACAAGTTAGTGAGGGTCTTCAGAATGTTGTTTTGAGACATGCTGGGTTCATTGTAGCACACTTGAAGTCTTATGGAGATGAGTTGGGGACTCCTGAGCTAGGACCCATTAGAGAAACACCAGTGGTGTACCTGAAACAAATTAAGGGATGTTCCTCTAAGAAGGTGACACAGCTGACAGTCAAGTTGACAGTACCCACCAGGAGTACGATTCCAGCTCTGGAGTCCTCAGCACAAGAAACGCATGGTCTTGTTGGAGCAGGTCCGGAGAAGAGCCACAAAAATTGTCAGAGGGATAGAACACCTCTCCTATGACGAAAGGCTGAGAGAGTGTTGTGTTGGTTAGTCTGGAGAAGAGAAGGCGCTGTGGTGACCATGTTGCAGCCTGTCAGTACTTAAAATGAGGCCTATAAGAAAGATGGAGACAGTTATTTTAACAAGGTCTGTTGCAACAGGACAAGGGGCAGTGGTTTTAAACTAATAGAGGGGTGATTTAGACTAGATTTAAGGCAGAAATTTTTTACAATGAGAGTGGTGAAACATTAGAACACCCAGAGAGGTGGTAGATGCCCCACCCCTGTAATGGGATGACCTTCCAACCCAAAGCATACTATGATTCTATGTTTCTATGATTGTATGTTATTACAGAACAGAATGTAGTATTAGCCAGAAATACAATTTTTGAAGTCCATAGGTTTTTTTTAAGAATCTTCTTTATGCAGTGAAAAAACACTATTTTTTCCAGGAAGTCAGTCTTCTCGATGAATCTGCAGTCTATATTTTCTAAATTAGAAGAAGTAACTGATGAAACACTAATTAACGTGTTTATTGAAATTCTTCTGAAAACTTTTTGGAAGGAAAAATGTAAGGAAAGAGCTTCTGAGGAAAAGGCATTATTTCCCCCAAATTTTTGAAATTTTACGACATCGCATACGTCCAAAAATTCTTACACTTGGAGAAACTTGCTTCAGTTCTTGGTATTAGTATTCCATTTTTGAAAAACAAACAAGCAAACAATCCCCATAACATCCTTATGTGATATACAATTGCTTAAAATCTAACTTTCTGAGAAATAAGATATCTGATTAATGTAGATACATTTTAAACCTGCTATCCATTCATAGTGTTGTAGGCTCACAAAAGCTATGCAATTGCTATTTTGCACTCAACCACAGGGGAAAAAAAATAGGAATACCATTGCTTAAAAATAAATGGAATTCTTGGAATAATTTCTAAACTAGTACTGATATTTCTGCAAGCATATTTGTTATTTGCGTATCTAGTAGACAAGTATTTTAGACTATCAGTATTTCAGACAAAAACTAAAGGTATTTACTTATTTTCTTTATAAAGCACCTGCTCTATTTTAAAATAAAACTTTACCATGGAGAGTAATACAGATAGTTAAAAGCTCAATAGTTCATATTTTGTAATTTCTGTAAAGAAGCAAATAAATAAATCAAGAATAATCAGGATTTATACAGCAAAGGATATTCTTAAAAATTTTGTTCTGAAACCACGAGAAATTTTTATCAAGTTGTTAAAATATTTTATTCTGACATTTTGACATTATAAAAAGGGATCTTAAAAAGAAACTTTATTTTTCCAAGCAAAGTAGCTGAGTGACTGATTATAAACACATTTAATGAAACAGGTATGTTCTTGCAAAACAGCATTTTAATCAAATCGCCATTTTCTAAGGACAAATCTTTGCAGTCAACTATTAAAATCAGTTCTTTTTCTAATATTTAATACCTATTTGTGAGCTATTTTTGAGAGTAATGGTTTCTATATTTGACAACAGAGCAAATGCAGCATCTAGATATTACCTTTTTCTCTAACATTGTCACGGTTTGAAATTAAGAGGCTGTTGTCTTTGAAAGGTTTCACGACTTCACAGTTTCCGGGCAAAATGTAAAACTACCAAAGCCTACACAAAAGGATTTTAGTGGTTAGTTAAGGCTTGTTTTGAGGCAAAGGAAAAGAATGTGACACACAGATTTTAACTTACAGGGGGTGAAAACAGAAGTGCTTTAATGGTGAACACAAAAAACCCCCATAATCAATCATTTAAAGTTAAGCAGGACTGAGAGAGAGAGAGAGAGAGATTGATAAATACATAAATAGGCATATACAAGCACAAATAGTCTCCCTCCTTCCAATCCACATCTCCCGTTTACAAAGAACCTGCCACATGGTTGTCACACCAGTGGTATCACCTCATGAGTTTCAGTCTGTGAAAATTTCTCCTGGAGCAAACCTCCATGCGGTAACATAGTCCTTCGTCCTCTGGCTCTCCCCATATGCAGAGCAGGATAAGGACTGGAATCTCTGGGGAATACCTGTAGTTTTCCTGCTTCTGCAGAGTTTCTGTGCTGAGCATCTGAACCCAGTTTGCTTTTCCCCTTGCCATCGGTATCCGTCCCCTCAGCACAGGATCAGAGGGCTTACAGTTGGTTTTACCAAGTCCTTATCTGGTTAAACTCAGTCCAAAAGCCACCACTGTAGATGGTTGCAGAGCGGGAAGGTCTACTTGCTTTGCAGAATGAATCTTTTTACTGCTCCAGGGGTCCTGAAGTACCTGCAGATATTTTTCTTCTTTCTCTGATGAAAAGTTTCTCAGTCCTGGCGAGGAAAATCGAAAATGCCGCAGTTCTCCAGGAAAGTGTCTCAAACATGGCTTTTTGTGCACTTATTTGCTGAGGTATGTCTTAAATGAAGGAGAGAGAGGGTTGTAGTTTCTCTTCCCAAAAGTCATGAGAAAACTTTTTCCACACTTTGAGGGGAAGGAGAAAGGGAAGACAAAGGTCTCACTCCCTGCTGGCACCATTTTAACCCATTACAAATATGCATTGAAATAAGAGTATAAATGATAATACTAATTCATTTTAATGCAATGCAAATTCTTTTTAATTTAAAATCGTTCTCTACCACTGCTAAATTTTTGAAGTACCATGTCACATACTCCATGTTTAGAGCAGTCCTGTGAAATACCTATTAGTGTAATTTATTTGTAAGGATGATGAAATTGTCATCCTGTTATACAATCACATAATCTGTAAGTAGGAAGCTCTTCACAATGTTTCTGTTGCTAGTTTGAGTAAGTCTTGCCATTAAAGACTTTTTAAAATATAATGATTGACAAAGGAAATCTGTTATAAGAAAATGACAGATGCCAACAGGGCTTTCAATTAATACCATCGCACAAGCTTAGTCCTCCATCCTTTCTAGAATTGTCTGTTCCTGGCTTTGATATTTGATATCAGTCCTCTTACATTATTTTATTCCCCACCAGCAACAACACACACCTTGATACTGTTACGCTCCACATTTTTGCTGTCACTTACCCTAGTTGTTTGCTGCTTGTGACAAAGTTAACTGAAGTCTACCCCACTACCCCCACCTTCTCCCAATCCACTGAGCAGATGGTCTCGTTATAGCTTTTCTAACATTTTCAGGTTAAACCCCAAACATTTCAGAAAACAAGAGTCCAACTTTTTAGGTTTTACCTTTCTTTTTTTTTCCCCTTTTTCTTCAGCAATTGCATGATGCCAAACTACCACAAAAGAGAGAAATTTCTTTCTTTGGATACTTCGCAAGCCTCTGATCTAACTCCTTATTCTTACGGCTCTAGCTTTCCTTCTGTATAAGGGAGAACCTACTGCCTACTGACACAAAAAACAAGTGCAGTTTCCAGCAATGCTTATCTGTCAACAATACTTTCATTCTCTGTAGGAATACGACTTAATTATAGTTGCATTATCTAAAGCAAATCCAAGTTCAGTCACAGGCTTTCAGAGAGATTTGAAAAAAGTCATGTAGTCACAGATAGATCCCACCCAGCTTTACACACTCATGGTCCTTATTATTGTGATCACATTCTCCATTCATGGCCAGCATAGGACCAGTTCTTCAAAGAAGGATCAAGTTGGCTTAGGAAGTTTCTGCAGGTTTGTCTATACTACAGAATTTATTAGCATATACTCAAACCTTATTCTGACCTGCAAGATATTCTATTCAACTGTATATGGTACTCTATATAAATGCACACTCTGTATCTACTATCTTTATGACATAAATTGTATGAATATTTAGGTGTCGACAACATACTAAGATGACAACTACTTTAGAGTGTTTTGGGGAATTCTAATAGTGAGACTTCTGCAAATCTGCAGAGAATTACTGAGACAGTAATTTCTCTGTATGGAATATTTAGATGTCTTTTAAATCATTGTTTCAAGACAGTCACTGTAAAATGACCTAAAAAAATACAACCAAGTCAGTGCTATAACCCACACAGCAGGGGTAACACAATGGGAGGTATAATCCCTCCATTATACATTTCACATCAAAGGATGTTATGTTAGATATATCTCCATCAGCTACAACTACAAATCTGGAGTATGACCTGAAGGAACTGAGATGCAGAATCTTTTTTTTTTTTATACCTCCATCAGATATAGTAACCAGAGGAAACTGTGTAGGGCTGACAGCCAGGGACAATAACTTATTTAATAACCTCACAATATTCAGCAGGGCTTGTCTGCTGGATCATTAAAATAAATAAATAAATATCTAAATAAAACAACAGTTTGGCGGAGCCTGAACATTAGATAACAAAGACATGATCTGTAACTTTAAATCTTTTTGTTCTTTTTTTTTTTTTTTTTTGGTGTGTTTCTGAGCTATGACACATTGTTTTATGTGCTGGAAAGGTTTCAGCATAAACAGATAACTGATTTGAGTGAGATATAGTGTCACATCTTTGCTAAGCTAAAGAACTAAATCATTATTTACTGTTTGCATTTGGTATATATGGGAAGGCTTTAGTCTGCAGGGGTGGCAGAGGAAACACCAAGGTGTAATGGGTTAAGCTGGCACTGGTGGGGGGGGTGTGAGACATTTTGTTTCCCCTTCTTTCCCCCAAAGCCTGGGAAAAGCTTTCTCATAACTTTTGGGAAGAGTAGCCACAACCGTGTTTGCTCCCTGATTGGGAGTGAAGTCATTCAAGACACTCCTTAGCAAATAAGTGCATAAAAAGCCATGTTTGAGACATTTTCCTGGAGAGCTGCAGCATTTTCGATTTTAAGTTAAAACCTGTGACTGACTTGTGGCATTTCCTCCTTGGCCTAAACAAAGTCTAGAACGAGTCTTAACAAGCCAGTAATCTCTCTTTTATGTAGGTTTCAGTAGGTTTACATTTCCTCCAAAACTACAATAAGTCACAAAACCTTTTGAAACAATAGCTGAATAGTTTCAAAGCGTGACACAAGGTTGGAGGAGAAGGAGGAGGAGGTGCTCTGTGGCATAGGAGGCACTGCAGCACGTGGAAAGCCCAGATTAGAGCAATTAGATTTTTCCTAGCAATATCTGCTCTCTCTTTGAGAACCCACGATGGACCAGATAATTCTTTTTTTTCCTGAAGGACTGTAGCTCATAAAGAAGTGTGAGGAGGAAGGAGAGAAAGATAGGAGCTGTTGTGGACTGACTGCAAGCCGCATTTCCGTATCTCCCCTAGGCAGAATCAGGAATGAAGAAATCAGGAGTGAAGGAATGAAGCTGAGGTTAGGAGAGAGAGAGAAGGAAAGGTGTTGTTTTACCTGTTTTTGCTTTCCGCTACCCAAATTAGTAATTACCTTTTTATTTTAATTGGCAATAAATTTAATTAATTTTCTCTAAGTCAAGTCTATTTTGCCTGCAATGGTAATTGGTAAGCAATCTCTCTGAATTTATCTCAACCAATGAGCTTTTCCTTCTTGTTTGTCCTATTTTCTCCCCTTGTCCTGATAAGGGAGTGTGAAAGCAAACAACTGGGTGGGCATTTTGACTGTTACCTAAAGCTATCCCACTGCACTATCCTAAGGATTCCTGAAACATTCTTGCCTTCCAAGCATTTAGCCATGATATATCCATTAGCATTTAAAAAAAACAAGAACAAACCAAAAAACCCCAAAACCCAGACAGAAGAATGTAAACGAAACCCAGGACCAACACACTCTTTTGGAAATTGGTAGCCGTAGAGTAATATATATCATAAAAACTCCATTTTCCCCTCAGATGTATAAATTGTCCTGCAAAGTACCACAAGTATTATAAATAAATTCAAATATATTCCTGGCAATTTTGAAAAGTTTAAATTGAGTAGACTTTATACAGTGCAGACAGTCTGGATAACTGTCCCTCAGAAGGTTTTGTCTACATGCAGAAACCCATTTTCTCCTCTTCGCCTTCTAGTTTTTAGCATGTATTAATAAGATGGTGAATAAAAACTCCACTAATAGTACAAAAAAAAAAAAAAAGTTTTTCTAAGAACTTCCAGTTCTGATGGACTTCATATGGTACATGTAAAATGCATTTTTCTTCCATCTGTGAGAGACATGCATGTGATTTTAAATGTTTTGTCTTACTCCTTGCGCGTTTGGAATGAAAATGTCTTGCCTATAACCTGTAAGAACAATAATATCTCATTAGTCTCTTTCACAGGCACCAACCTGTTGTGGGGAAAGAGCTTGCATGCCCTTGTGAGGTTGAGAGCTGTGCTGGTGGTGGCACGTGCCTCCACTAGGGTCTCCCAAGCCAGACAGGTCTCAGCTGAAGGGTCAGACAAAGTGTGTCCACGGGCAGGATGGGCTCACTAGCCTTCGGGCAGCCATCCTAGGAGAAGGACAACTCTGACTCCAAACCCGGGCAGATGGAGCTCCTTTAGCCCTGTAAGGCATCCATCATCTAAGAGAAGGACACTCTAACCAAACCTACGACCCGAGGACTTTGCTGTCACCGTCCAAGCTTGCTAGGCCCTGGCAGATGAACCTCAGGTGTAAAGGATGGAGCCAGTTCTGCGCACGCTGCTCCTCACCTAAAAAATCCACTGTGCAGGCCCGAAGGGTGCACTCATCGCTTGCAGTGAGCGTGGGGAAAATCCTTCCCAAGTCTTCGTTTGCAAAGCCAAGCCGTGATGATGATCTCATTAGTATTATTACC
Organism: Buceros rhinoceros silvestris; assembly: GCF_000710305.1. Taxonomy (NCBI): domain Eukaryota; kingdom Metazoa; phylum Chordata; class Aves; order Bucerotiformes; family Bucerotidae; genus Buceros; species Buceros rhinoceros. Next base: position 36,110 of record NW_010395816.1, on the reverse strand, counting down.
TGTGTGGTAAAAAACTTAAGTAGTTTACAACCTAGGCAAATGTATTGAGTTTAAAAAGCTAGCAGGATCATAATTTTTATGGCAACATGTTAATGCCACTGTATTTGAGACAGTGTCTGCATTTCCATTATAAATAATTTAAGGGTTTGTAACTCACTAAGAGAAAAGCCATAGTCCTGCCACATTTTAAATTGATTATTTGCTGTTATAATCTTCAAGGCTTAAAGGAGCATATGATAAAACTTAACATTTTCCTCTAGGGGCTTTAGTAAAGAAGCTAAACATTCAGGTTTAAACAGACAATTTAAAAAGCTTCCTCAATGCATTCAATTACATTGAATGTAAAATTTGTCTAAACATGATATGGGTTGATTTTGACATGTATTCCAAGACCAGACACATCAATAACTACCACTATTTGTCAAACAATGAGTAATAAGGATGATGCTACTGCAGAGGACAAGTGAGAGGTCACAGGAAGGAGAAGATAATTTTTTGTTACCAGATTATCTGGGTGTCAGAGGTGTGCATTAAAAAGCAGAAAATACGTAATATATTTCTGAGCCCCTTTCCAAAAAGTCACTTAAACATTCATTTATTTGTATACTAGTGAACAGTCTTGCTGATTTAATATGAACTATTCATACAGCTGAAGGAAACAGTTGAAGAATTGCTGGATTGCTGCTGAGATTGAGGCATAACTAGGAAGCTAAAGAGCAGTAATGAGGTAGAAACCAGGTAACGATATCTATTAATTCAGTCATGTCACTACTATCATACCCAATGTTCTTCAGCATTCATTTCTGTCTTTCTTAAAGACTTGGACCAAACTGGAAATCAAAATCAAATGAAAATGGAGAATGAGTGATGTAGGAAGTAGGGTTAAGTATGGTCTATTTTTTAATAAAATAAGTTAACAACTAGAAATACATCTTTCTCTTTCTTTAACTAGTGTAGAGATTTTCTTAAATGTAGAAAACTATCCCACGGTCATCTGAGGTTCAGTATTACAAGTCCTGTATTTGATTCTAGAGCACATTTTCTCGTTCTTGTTTTCTTTCATCAAAAAGTAGGTGCTGTAGTAGTATTAATGGAGTTAAGACAAACATGATGATAACTTTATCAACTTGATGAGAACTGTTATGAAACAAAGAAGGATGGATGAATTATTGCTGGCCAAATGCTACATGCATCATTAAAAAAAAATGCACTGACTACTTGATACGATTCTGATTATTGTTTTGCTTATTTTTCCCTCTTGCAATTTTGAGGACAACAATTAAACAAAAAATTATGTATATTGTGTTCTAAAAGAGCAGCAAACACTTTAATTAACCTTGGTGTGAGGTAAATACTTGACAAAAAAAGAAAATACAGACCCATAGTGGGTGTATCTGATGATTCACAAAACCTGAGTGGTTACTACACTGTTCTACGTTTTTCATGAGATATTTAATTTCAGGAAATATCAGAGGTTGGAGTTTTTTGTTTGGTTGGTTTGAGGTTTTTCCCCTTTCCTAAAGAGGCACTGTAAAATCAATTTTAAAATCACCATTCATTTTGCGTTAATGCACAATCAGTTTCTGTCTACTTGGTAGGTCCATATCACATGAAGAGCTTTTGTATCTAAACATTCAAATTATTCCAGTCATCCAAACAGCATAGAGAGCTTTAACTGGCAGACTTGGTGAAGAGCTCATTAGGCACCCTCAGAAAAGCTTTTGCAGGGCTTAACTATTTGAAAAGACTCTGTCATGTTTAAAGTGCCAAGTTCGCTTGTACACGGGGCAGGTGAATCCCCTGAGGAGCTAAAGAGGCAGATACGTCTTGAAGAATAAGAAGCCTTTAAGCTTTTCTTTAACTCTACTGTAGCAAATAAAACAGAACCTTTGAAACTGTGGCTCATGGAGCTGCTTTAAGCATTTTGGTATGGTGTGCTGCGATGGTTTTCCGTAACACCCTACCAAACCTTCAGAAACATCTGCTGAATATACTTTACTTTTTGATCTTGTATTTTGTCCCATAGCGGTGTTCAGCCTGTGAAATTATGTCCTCCATAGATTTTGAAAACCTCTAACCATATTTCTTGTTTGTGAACTAATCATGCAGGTCAGGGTTTTAATACAAGTCTTTGCTCTGGTACGTTAGAAACTTTCCTTTGATTGAAATGTATGTCATTTCTAATCATAGTACACAGCACTGCAATTTAAGTATCTATTCCGCACATAGGGAAATTACATTACTAGGATGTTGTTAATTTACCCAGTGCACAAATTGCTTTAAAATGTGAAATGTAGATTTTAATACTATTCCATTTAACCTGATTGCTGTTCCAGAAGAAACTCATGGGACACAGCTTTCTCCATCTCAGGAATGATATTCCCATCTATTCCTGACTTTAGGAGCAAGGCAGCTCATTTGTAACAGTGCTCTTTGCTTCCAGCCTGACCTTGATCATTACTGCTGAGCCTTAAATTTATAGAGGAGGTTAGAACATTCTCATAAGACAGGACTGTAGCTATAAAACTGATAGAATGAAGCTGTCTGCCAGGTGTGTTCCCATGGAAAAACAATCAAACAAATAAAACACACACACACACACACACACACACACACACACAAACGCACACACCAAAAAAAAAAAAAAGAAAAAGAAAAAGAAAGCAAAAGAAGAAGATAGGTTTAATCGGTAGATGGCAGTAAGAGCCAGCAAGAAGCCTGAAGGCTAGACTCAGACATTTTGCACATTAATCATACATACAGCGAATTCCGCAAAGTACAAGCTGACAAAGACCTTGCTTTGCCACAATCAATCTTTATTCACCACTAGATTACAGTGGTTAGATATACTTGATTTCCTCAGGTCCAGGATAAAGCTTATAAATAACTATATATGTAATCGGCTTAAATTTTTTCCATTGTATTTTTTTATTTTGGTTTTATTTTAAACTGCGATTGGGGTGCAGTTGATTTATTCTTAGCTTTGCTATACCACCACCTGGTCCATCTGTCATCTTGTCTGTGAAGCTATAATTTTAATGTTTGGCTCTGTAAAGGTTTAAAGGGTCATTTTATCATTTACAAAGGGAAGTATACGGCTAATAGAGTGTAGTTGAAAGAAGACCATCTCAGCTCACTTGTCTTTACTCCAAGACTTTTACTGCTGCGTGTCTGTATTTTAAGATGAAATGCACCAGAATGGTGGAATAGATGTTGTATTGTACTGCTGTATTCATTTGGGGCAGCTCTATTCTCTATTCTCCTTTTCTTCTATACAAATTCACAAAGTACAAAGGATATTCTCTTTGTTTGCTTTGAAAAGTTAGCAAAGCAAATATTTTTCTAACATGCACTCAGCAACAGGAACTGTACATGTATACTCAAAATAATAACGAAAAGATGGGATTGAGATGTGGATTTAGTGCCCATTTGAGTATATAATGAAACAACTTATTTAGAAATGCATACTTTGGTTTGTATAATTTTGCAGATTATTTTAAGTGCTTAGTTTATATAAAATATGAACTCCATACTGTATCTCTCAATTTGGCTCTCTTTGTGCAATCTATGTGTTTGTGTAGCAGTCAGTCCCATGATGTTTTATTACTGAACATATATTTAATTATTTTATATTTAACTTATATTATTTAGCTTTCTCCATTATAGAAAAATTGGTTATTTTTCTACTTCTCATTCAGTAGTGCAAATGTGCAAAAAATTCCTAATAATAATAAAAATTCTTGCCAAATAGAAGTATTTTTAAAGCATAACACTTAAATAATATTATATAAGATTAAAGAAATAGAAAAAGGACTAACATGCTAAGTGAAAGTTAATTTATTTGTGGTGTTTAGTTATAAATACAGAGGTTGACACAGAGTGCAACATAGCAAAGAATCAGCTCAGAAAGAAGGTCTATCATGGCAAAGCATATTTTTGTAGGAAGCGAGTAGGGTCAGGAGTACACCCATATATACATACGAACGTAATTACAGATATTGACAGGATAATTATGTTCTAGTGCTCTTTCAATATTATGAACCACTACAGAGCTTCTGAGCAGCTGCATTTGCTGTTGGATGCTTGCTTTAAGAAATTCAGCTGCCACGGTTCGAATGTAGATAACACATTTCAAGTCGGTCGCTTAATTCAAATGAGCGTAACTCCGTAAGCATCCCCACCAGGGTACACTGATGTTTTGTATTCTGCTGAAATCAGCTGAAGTGTGTCACACTGGCATGAAAAGAAAACAACAGGTGGTGATTTCAGATTTCCCAGGTGAGAACTGCAATCAGTTGATCAAATTGTAATTGCTTTTTACTCTGGGGTAAATACAAATATGCATGGATTGTTCTTTGCGGTCACGCTTCATTGGTGTACAGCTAACTTATGACATCACCAGCTTAAACTACATCTCCTTTGCAGGCAGATAATTTTATCCTTTTGCCAAGGACATTCACGTAAGTCACAGCATTCTGTGTTCCCTTGGCTGTAGGGGAATAATCGGTTTTAACTCTTCGAGAAATAAATATATTTCACTAACTTCTTCATTCTGGCATCTTTGCATCATTTGTTTTTCTTTATTTTTTAATGTATCCCTTTCCCATAATGCGAAACAGAACATTCTTTAAAAAAAAATGCTAATCAAGTGCCAAAGAATGCACAACAGACCAATAAAAGCTGACATTTATTCATTGCTAAGATAGAATGTTTGAGCAGCCTGTGATTTCATCTTCTTTCTTTTTTTTTTTTACTTTTGTTTTTGTTTTTCTTTATCAAGCAGTTGGTAAGCTGTAGAAAGCTCTATCCATTTTCTTGATTAATACAGAACAATATTACCTTTGGTTCCCTATCAATGTGAAGGTTATAAAAACATAGTAGCACTCATGACATAGCCAATATCTCAGACAGAAGAAAAGAATGTTAAATACACACAGTATATTTTGACAAAACTGTTGATACAGGGCTGAATAGGAGGCATGAGAGACCGTCATGATATTAACACTTTGCTGGAAGACATCAGATTTTTACTTTAATTTTTCTACATTCATTTTACATTGCAGAATGACTGGAGCCTTGATCTCTTAAAAAAAGTCGCAATTTCACTATCACCTCTCTTTAATACATGTTCATGGCTTGAAACTGGTTGGAATTGTGAAGAAGGTCAGCAGGTCAGAGTGCACTTCATTGAGTTTATGTGAATATGAATATGAATATACTTCATTAAGTTTATATGACTAAAAATTACCACTGGAATCAAAGACTATTCCACCTTATCCATTCAGAATGTAATCAGACTCACTGTTTAAGCCCAAATTCAGAAGGCTGATGTGAGTTCTGCTAGTACCTTGTTAGTATGGAGGTTTTGCATAGGAATACTAAAATGCACTAGTATCTGTCTTGGGAAAGAGGTCTTTATAATGTTAATTTATTTTTCATTATTATCATAACTTTGGAGCTAATGGCAAAATGGTGCAACAAGAAAACGGTATCTGAAAACAGACAACGTAAATAATTATCCACATTTCAGGCAATATCCATAATTTTAAAAATTAGAGAAGTAGGAGACAGGTAATGCAAGTCTGACAAGGCACCTTGAGTATTCGGAAAGAAAATACAAAGGAAAAGAGAGAACTGGAGATACAAAAAGTGGAGTGGGGAGAAAGAGAGCACTGACTATAGAGGAGAGTTTTATGTAGCACTCCAAATTAAGGAACTAACCTCAATGTTCCTCTTTATTTTAAAATATTGGTATTTAAAACACTATGAATAAAAATAGAAAATTTTTACAAAGGTTCCAGATTCACTAAATTACACTATTATTTTCTGATAAAGATTTGAAGCTTTATTAGTCTTTCAGAGAGAAATAGAAACCTCTTTCATTAAACAGGTCTACACAAGACAGTAGTGTTATACTTACTGGCCTCTAATACTGCCATGTGATCTGACTTACAGTCACCCAATGAAAGTGTGTGAAGAAGAGACCACCAAACTTTTCTCAGTCTCACAGCGGAAGAATGAGAGGCAACAGACACAGGTGGGAGCATGGAAAATTCTCAGTATTAAAAAAAAAAAGAAGGGTGTCGTATAACGGTGATGAAAGTGGGCCTGCCTTGCCTATAGAGAATGTAGAATACCTGTTCTTAGGAAATACTCAGAATTTGACTGCAAAAGGTCCTAAACAATGTGCTTTAAGTGTACGTACTTTGCACAGGAGTTTAAACTAGATGTCTTCCAGGTGTAGCTTTTGAGTTTGAGAGTGACACTTTGCATTTGCTAGGTCTGTGTATGAAAACTTGGGATGATGGGAAAAGAGAGATTTCTTATTCTCTGAATGCGAGAGATCATTGTGAAGATGGCTAGAAGCTGTTTTCAGACACAGAGTTTCAGAAAAGCCAGGACAGTGAAGCTCATTTTACCAAAACAGTGCTAACTGTTGCTGTGAACAGGAACCAGTATCTGCTGTGTTGGAACAGCACATTTACAAGCTGTAAGTGGCTCAATGGGACACAGGCTGTTTTGGGTTTGCTTTAAATTCCATATAAATCCTGTGAAAATCACACTTTTTCAACATATTGCTGAACTTCCTTCTTACAACAATTTCAGTGGAATATCTATAATTACTGAAAATATTCTGAGGGCACATCTGTCTTACAGAAAGCACTGCCAAGTCTACACAACTCTTCTACTGATTGATGTGCTAGTTTCAATAACAACTAGTGTGCACGCAATTCCACATTCACAATTCTGTTTCCAGACGGTTTACATCACTTCACTGGACAGTGAGATACATTCTAAGAAAGGTCATTTAGTCTAGTTGATGTCTGAAGTTATGGAGCATGTTCTATCTGAACTGACTCATTGAGAAATTTACTCACCAAATCTTTTTTTTTTTCTCTTTTGCTTTTCTTTCGTCCTGGGGCTGATGCCAGAATGGAGAGATTAAGCCTCATGAAGAGTCCAGTTTAACTCTCCCCAAGACTCAGAATCACAGAAAAATGCCAAACTGCCAAATCTCAATTTTTCTTTTTCTTTTTTTTTTTTTTTGGTCCCCCCTCTGGTATCATTATCTCTCAAAAATTTATAAATTATCTATATTTGAGTGACATTTCAAAAAACAGCAAATACTAAAATGGGAAGACTTGGGCAAGCTTGTAACTATTGATAAAGCACTCCTACCTAGAGTGCAAATTGAGCAACCAGATGTTGACATGTAAGAGTGAAATGTTTTACTCACTTTTGAAAGTCCAATCCAAACTGAAGTCAAGTTTTTATTTCAGAGAGTCACCCAATGCAATT
>NW_010395816.1:27993-28633 GCF_000710305.1 Buceros rhinoceros silvestris | reverse complement strand
ATCTGTTTATATTAAAATTAATCAAAATTAATTTATGTTTTCAGAATTTATATTTAGAAATCTAGAATATACCATGATGGGGGACATTCCTTCAAACAAATTCAACAGGTATCTTTAATGGTACATTATTATTTTTCTTTCCTGGAACATATTAATTTTCCTCCTAAAGTTCTTTCTTGAAGGAGCTCAAAAAGTGATTTTAGCTTATCCACTATGTAATTCAGACATTGAAATTTTCATCATATTTGTATTTTTGTTTGACATGAGATTACAGGGAAAATGTTTAGTAGTGCAGGATGCACTTTTATGTGGTCTTGTTTCTATGGCAATAGACTGGTAGAATACCAGTGAAATCAATGACAAAGTATAATAAATAAAAAATCATCTTCCTGTAGAGAATCTTTTTTACTTTTCTCTTGCTACTTTAATCTTCATTTTATAAATTATTTTCTTATCCAGAACAAGTTTTTACATTACTTTTATAGGTGGGGTTTTTTTTTTTGAAACTGTTTTAAAGACAATTCCAAAATAAAACTGTCATAACTGCGTTTGCAATTTTAAAACAATCACCAAAATTGGGTCAAGCCTTCAGTAACAGTTTTTGTTGAGGGTTAGGGCTGGCTGGCCACTAGACAAATAA
>NW_010395816.1:2558-27762 GCF_000710305.1 Buceros rhinoceros silvestris | reverse complement strand
TTTACGGATTGGAAAAGAAAACTAAACAGCTTTAATGAAAATAATAACAATAAAATGAGATATATACAAACATACACAAAACAAGTACCAAAACCAACCTCCCTGAATGCCGATTACAACACTGTCACCACTGAGTCCTCCTCAGATCCTGACCATAAAAGAGGCTTAATCCTTGTGATCCTTCAGCTTTATGCTGAATACGACTTATATGGAATGAAATACCCTGCAGGTTCTGCTTCTTACTTACTGCACCCTCAGTATAATGCACAAGCTTCAGCAGAGACCTTGGTCTCCACAGGAGCAAGTATAAGTAAGAGCCTCTCTGCACACCAATCCCTGGCAGTAACGGTGAATATCAAGCACTGCCACTCCCTGAAGCAGACACAGTATGCCGTTAACTTCAGAAAGTGCAGTTACTTAGAAGAGACTTAAGAAAAACAAAATCACTGAACAGAATTAGAATCTGTTCTATCTCAAACCGGGACAGTCTTGGATGGTGTAGGTATTCAGCCGGCATCACTTGGAAACAGTCACACAGCCTGTAATCTTGAAAATATTTTGTGGCTTGTTGACTTTAGCAGGCTGCAGACACCCACCCAGCTTCTCTCTCACTCTCCCTCCTGAACATGACAAGAGGGGGAAAATATGATTAAAATGCTTTAGGATTGAGATGAAGACAGGGAGATCCCTTATTACTATTAGGGACAAACCAAATTTGACATGGGGAGAATTAATTTGATTTGTTGCCAATCAAAATAGATTTGGATAGTGTGAAGCAAAGATGAAAATTAAACCAACAACTTCCCTCCCCACACACTCTTTTAAGGCTCAGTTAAACTTCTTTATTCCTCACTCCTTTACCGCTTCTCCCCACTGAGTAGCACAAGGGGGATGGGGAATTGGGACTTGTGGTATTTTCATAACCCTTATTCACTTCTGCTGCTCATTATTCCTCACATTTATCCCCTGTTCCAGTGTGAGTTGTCTTCGTGTGCTACGCTCCTTGAAGAACTGCTCCAGTAAGTGTCTTTCCATGGGCTGCAATCCTTGAGGATAAACCTGTTTCGGCATCAGTTCTCTATGGCTGCAATTCAGTCAGGAAATCTCCATGTGCTGCAGCGTGGAGTCCTCCATGGGATGCAGTGTGGATATCGCCTCTGGTCTGGTCATCTCCATGGGCTTCAGGGAAGTACTTGCTCCACTGTGATCTCTTCCATAGGCTGCAGGAGAATCTCAGCTGTGATGCTTGGAGTATCTTCTCCTTCTTCTATGAACTTGCTGTTCCTCACACTTTTTTCCTCGCTCCTTAGTTCTGTGTGGCATTTTGCCTTTTCTTATCTACAGTTTCCCAGCGATGTCACTATCTTGGTAGAGGGTCTCAGCTCTGCCATGCAGAGCCATCTAGAAATGGTCATGTCCAGCATGGAGCAGCCCCTGGCCGCTCTTCACAGACACCACAGCTGTAGCCCCAACTTGTAACACCTGGACATCTGCATCCAGTACAGATGTACTTGCAGAAAACCACCAGCCTCTTCAGTTCTTGGGCACAGACGGCTGCAGGTCTTAAACCTCAGAAGTAACACATAAGGCAGCAATGGCTCCTCAGACGTGAAAATTTAGTCGTCTAGTATGTGGATTTTGCTCTTTAAGGCAGGTTCCAAATGTGGTGGATTTGAGATTTACTCCATAAATCTCTAAACTCAACAATTGCTACCTTTTATCCACTGGACCAAAGACCTGATGCTGCTTTCAAAAGCAATGGTTTTACAGCAATGCACTTCTGAATTCTCAGCTTTGTTTGATTTGCCCCAACCTGAGAAAACTGCAAATGTCTAGATTTTCTGTAGAATATTTAATTCTGCTTAGTATTCTCTAAATATCACAGAAAAGTATTATTTATTTTTGCTCTGCCTTAGGTGCTCATTGTGAAGTGTATGAAATGTTTGTTTCAATGTATTGAGTATCTTTCCAAAAGCTGAAGTAAAACTCAGTCTGTCATTGTCTCTTTTGATGTATAGAGTATGTTGTAACACTTCCTAGGGGCTTTTCTGTACAGATACATAAGACACCACTTTCTAGACGCTTAAGGAACTGAATCTCTACGAAGCAGGTTCCTACCTACTTTGTCCTCTCCTCTGCTCTCCCAATGTTCAGTTTTGATTTCTTTTTATGCCACTATTTACTTTTTGCCAGGCGATACAACTTAACTTCCAAAACAAGCTATTCAGCCCCAAATGACAGCCCAGTAAGAACTTCTAAAACTGGAGTTGATGAAAAGACGGGTAGTTCTGGGTGGGAATGTGTTTTCTCCACAACGCTTTTTCGATGAAAAACTCTGAAGTCCACACTTTTGGCAAGTATCGGCTGTAAGTTTTTGTCTGAAAAATAGCCAACATTAGCAGTTAAAGTGTCATATACTTCAGAACACACATGGCAGCTGTTAAAATTCATGAGAACTTCACAGTGGTCACAGATCATGTGTCTTACATCTATGCAATCCTCTGCACACTTTTCGTGAGACATTAAGAAAAGCATTGCTTCACTCCTCTCCACTCAGAGCATATATGTTTTTGACCTAAATTCTAACTCCTGTATGGGCTGCTGTGACATATTGTAAAGTTCAGTGGGGACCTGAGGCAAAAACTGGACTTGTGGCATGCTCTGAGTTCTTAATGAACTAGCAGGGACAGCTTATGTGTTTATCAAAATGTGATGTTTTCTTGTCCTGGCTTAATCAATTTGTATGTTAATGTTCATTGCTGACCTGTCAACTCGGCATCTGTCTAGTGCTCTCACCTTCCATTGCAATAATCTAATCTAGAATTACAAATGCATTAAAGGCTGGTGAAAACCTTACACAAAGAGAATTGGCAATAGATATTTACACAATGCAAAAATAAAATAGAAGTAGCTGAGAGAGCAGGCAACAAAATCTGGCATCAGTTAAAGCTACAACATTTAGCATTCTGCAGTATCATACCGATGTTGATTCCTCTTTTGGTGATTTATAAATCTGCTAACATTAGCTCTGTCTGGTGTCATGTAGGTAATAAATTAATCACTTTTTAGATTCACAGAACTTTTTCTAACAACATAAATTTATCACCAGAAGGAATGCTTTATTGCCTAGTTTCAGCTATGGCAAGGTAGATTTTGACACGAGGGTCACAGTGCTACCGCTATGTTGCATTCAGCCAAAGGTTTACTTCTGAAAATACTAATTTCTCTTTTGAAACTTGTAGAAAATGCAGATACCAGTATTTCTCATATTAATATTTTTCCACCATTTGTAGCATATGACTGATGATGCTCTCATGCTTTTTGCCTGCCTGGAAATATTTGGCTGAGCATATGGCATCAGCAAGGATACCATCACTTCAAAATCACCAGTGAAGCTTCTAAAAGGCAAGTTTTCTACTGATTCCTGCAGACTGGATTTTCCATAACATCTTTCTAATTATTGTCAATTTCAGAATGACTCAATAGGTTATGAACATATCCGGCCTATTTCCAAGTACTGAAGAATTGTTTATTCCTGCCACTGCCTTGCCTTGCTTTCCCTTTTTCTTTTCCTTCAGCTTCCTCTTCAACTTCACTTTCTTCTTTCTTTCTTTCCTTCTATTCAGTGACATTTTATTGTCCATCTATTGTCTTACTCTTTTTGGAGGCATTAAGATGTTTTTAGTCCTAAAATATTTTTTTAATAAAATCTTACATTTAGTTCTACTAACCCTGATTTCCTCTTCATAAACCTTTTTTTATACACTATCCAGTTTCATAGTTGTTTTTTCTCTTTTTTTCATAATACTCATAATATTTTTTTCATAATATTTTTCCCAAATAAGACTGATAAAAAATATAAAGGATAAAATCTGTATTTGCAGAACTTCGCAAATAAATACAGGGAAATTTTGCTAAATGCGTGATATCTATTAACTGTTTTCCCCCCACCAGGACTCCTGTTCTTGTCAGGCACTGGCCGCCCCATGCCCGGGTCTGTGACGTCCGGAGGTAGAGCAGCGACTCTTTCACGGGCACCCCCTTGCTTGGGGAAGGAGCTTGTGTGCCCTTGTGAGGTTGAGAGCTGTGCTGGTGGTGGCATGTGTCTCCACTAGGGTCTCCCAAGCCAGACAGGTCTCAACTGAAGGGTCAGACAAAGTGTGTCCACGGGCAGGATGGGCTCACTAGCCTTCGGGCAACCATCCTAGGAGAAGGACAACTCTGACCCCAAACCCAGGCAGATGGAGCTCGTTTAGCCTTGTAAGGCATCCATCATCTAAGAGAAGGACACTCTAACCAAACCTATGACCCGAGGACTTCGCTGTCACCGTCCAAGCTCGCCAGGCCCTGGCAGATGAACCTCAGGTGTAAAGGATGGAGCCAGTTCCACGCACGCTGCTCCTCACCTAAAAAATCCACCGCACAGGCCCGAAGGGTGCACTCATCACTTGCAGTGAGCGTGGGAAAAGCCCTTCCCAGATCTTCGTTCTCAAAGCCAAGCCATGATGATGATTAACTGTTTTCTGAACCCTTACTGGATATTTACAAAGGGCAACTAAGGCTGGGTTAGAAGGAATAAAATAAGCGAGAAGTTATGACTAAAAATCCTTTTCTATACAAATAAAAAAGCTAGCTGATGACAAAAACATTACTGAGCAAGCTAGATAAAAAGGATTTATGGTTATCTAAAGACTCAAGGAATCCCACAGCAATAGGCTTTTTAAGCAAACTGAAGCATTGTCGTATCAAAGAGGTCAATACTGCTAAAGCCCAATATTGTGTGTAATTTTAACCATCAAAGGAAATTGTCCTGTAAGTTTTACATGATATCTGTGAGTGTATCATTCTTGTAGCCTAAACATCCCCTTTTCAGATACCTTTATAACTACAACTATTAAATAGAGAATACATAAAAAAAAAATAGATTTTAAATTCAAGAAGATACCAAGTTGTACCAGAACAACAGAAAGTATTTAGAAACCTTGAATTCAATCTAAGTGACACTCAGGTACCCCCTCACTGGGAAACATTCTAAAAGTCTGTGCTATTGGTAGCACTGTATTTACCTACTGATTATATCCTAAATATGAAGAATACTGAATGATTCTTGTTTTTTAAAATCTACTTTAAAAGCTTTTTAAAATGTAATCTCCTGTGAAATGACATGAATAGTGTATTAACACTAGATAGAAGAGATGGAAATGCAGTCCATAAACTTAATTTCGGCAGTAACAGCATTTTTGAATTTATTTCAAGTAATATTCGTCTTAACGCATGTATCCACTTGTTAGAAATGCAGTTTGAGGGTAACATTAGTAATACAAATAGCCAAACCTGTCTCTGATACGTGGGCATTCAAACCTCTTGCTTCTCTGCTCCAAATTCAACAAGAATGTTATTGATAAAGCACTTCTTTTGCAATTGGAGATCTGTTTCCTATTTTAAAGCATAAAAATGAGACATCCTTCAACTGTGTAGCTACTATCTATTAGTCTTCAGGCTTTCTTCAATTATGAGAAAGTTAGTGACGTTTTTGCTCTTTATTGTTGGAAGAGTAAAATAAACATTTTTAATATTGAAAAGAAACAAATATTTACATCTAGCATGGAAGAATTCAGTAATACTAGCAATCAAAATACAAATTATTTTCTTATATTTTCGATGAGAAATATCTGCATAAAGGTAGAAAAAAAACCACTTAAAAAAAATGTACAATGAACTTTATTTCGATTTCTGAATGCAAAGGACGTTCTCCATTTGCTTCATTTTAAAGATTTCCTTGGATCAGAATATTGTTTTGCTGACATCAACGAAGTGAACAGCGATTTAAGAAACACAAATGTTACAAAATATTGTACATATTTGCCTAAATTTTCATGATTATCTGAACACAAACTTGATGGTTTTCTTCTTTAAATTCCTAGTGAAGCTGGCAAAACTGTAACTGTCATTTGAGTTCTAGAATCGAACACAACTCATAGTGAAATTCATCCCTGTCTTTCTTCCAGACAAAATCTTTGCCTTGCCTAATTGACAGATCTTGTCTGCCTGTAAAGGAGATGAAATATAAAAGAATTCATTAGAACAAATATGACTGAAACCAAACAGTCCTCATCTTAGAGACATGTGGAGTACCACATCATCCACATGCTTTTCCCATATTTTGTATTGAAGGAAAAGTACCACAAAACCCTCTCCAGTGTCATCTATCAGCTTTCTTTTATGTCTTTTTAGGTATCATGCAGGAGATTTGTTGTTTGGGGTTTTGTTTTGTTTTTTTTTTTTGAACCACCATTGCTAATACATATTTTTGTGAAATTTCATCTCCTTGTGACCTCACTCTGAAAAATAGGTACAATACCTGAGAACTGGCTTCCTCTCAGGTTATACTGCAAACTATATATTCTCGGCGTCTCTTCTCTTTTATAGTCATCACAGACATACTGTGTCTAGATACATGTTTAAGAAAGTTCCGTATTATACAGAGGTAACACAGCCGGTACTTTCACCAAATTACAGAAGATGATTTCTCAGTTCTTCTGAAATCTACTTGCAAATAGCTTTAAAAATTACTTAATCTTATTATTCTATTACAGGGAAAAAAATAAAACAGAAAACCTTTCTTAATTTTTTTCTACCCATAAAAATGTAAATTAGATGGGAAGGAAAAAAACCAATTCTTAACCTAATAACAAAGAAAGCTTAGAAGTCTTACTGCATATTTTTCATTACTTTTAGAGAGTTTGAATGTGCTAAAGTGCATGAGAACAAGGAACTCATCCTTTACGGCAACAGACATATTGCAGTCTTACCTCTGCAGAGAGTGTTCTCCCTTAATCCTTTTTTCAATTCTGACTTAATCAGAGAGGCATATCTACTGTTTCTGCAATCAAAAAATGTCAGCTTTCAACACCACAATCATATCAGGTCCTAATGCAGTTTCATGAAACCTTGCCCTACATGTGCAGAGTCCTATATGTTTACTTCATACCCTGCGCTTCTTACACAGAGTCATCACCCTTCCATTTTGAAACCTTCTCAGTTCAGAAGGCTGAATTCAAAAGACGATAAGATAGGAAATATAAGTAACCTGCAAGCCTAATAAGTTTTAAGAAGACTCTCTTTTCTGTGACAAGCTAGATAAAAGCTTGCCCGCTGGTAATGTCACGAAATATAGAGAGCACGTAATAGATATCAGATCTTTTAGAACCCATGATATTGACCCCATGGTATTCTTGCCCCTAAGCTTCACTCAGAAATGAAACAAAGCTCCAGTTATCTGTCATGAAGGTCAATGCTTCAAGGGTGAGATCTTGTTCCATTTTCCATACCAGCAACACAATTTTCTAGTTTTCCTTTTAAATTTATGGTTCAAATAACAATTTGTGTATAGCAAAGGAGAAGGAGAGTTTTAGATTTTCAGATGCTACATGCCTACTGAGAACTTGAAAGGTCTTGTAAAAGGCAGTAAAAAAATTAACCTTTATTGTTGCTGGCTTTATTGAGTCTGGCTTAATTGATGACTTTCCAGTAATCAGACCACACAAGGCTGGTTTCCTTGGCTTTGTTATTTGCATTGCCACAGAAATGGAAAAGGTTATTCACATGGCTGAAATCAAGGCCCTTGCAAATACCTTCCTCTTTCCATTAACTGCATGACATTTTACTGTAAGCATTTGTCCTGGGTCCAACACAGTGGAACCAGATGCTCTTTTGTTCGCTGGCTTTCTTCTTCCCAGAATGCTGTGGTTTTCCCACACTTCCGGGAGGGAGGGCATGCTTCTTCGAATGAACTCGTAAAAGGGGGCGTGTTAAGAGATTCGAGGACATCTTGTTTTCCCCTCTGCTCTATCTACTGTCCTCTCTATCTTGTCTGCGCTGTGGGTTTTCCTCGAACATGCCATGCAGGACTCTTGAATCTCACGCCCCAGAACTGGAAACCTTTATGGAGGAGAAAGCAATGTCCGTGACCTGCTATTTCCCTGAAGCAGTAAAAGACTCCTTCTGCAAAATAGGTAGAAGCTTTTTACCGTTTCTGCCGATTCCTGGTGGGGGTGGTGTGTGAACTGTTTTGCCATGACCAGGGATCGAGCCGGCTACCTGCCCTTACTTTCTGCGCGGAGGAGCAGGCATTGACACAGCAGGGAATTTGAAGATATTCCCTTGGGACGCGGCCGGCCCGTGGCGCAGATATATGTGGGGGAGTCTGGGAAGAGCTATCTTTGGCAAAGAAGAGGTCTCTGCAGCTGCCCCGGAGGAAAGAGGGACTATGTTTTATTTGCATGAAAGGTTTGCTTCAGGAGAAAGTTCCACATCGAGAACTTGTTCGTCAGGTGAACGGACTGGACTTTTCCTTCCCCCTCCCTCACCACTGGCGTGGCAAACCATTGTTGGGGGGGAAGTTTGTTTGTAAGCGGGGATGGTTTCGATCGGGAGATTTTATGTGTAACTGTATACGTTTATCTATTTGCTTATTTATTTCTCCTTCTATTTCTCTCTCTCCCTTTTCCAGTCCTGTTTAACTTTGAAAATTATTTTATTTTGGGAACGTTTGACTATTAAACCTTTTCTGTTTCTATCACTTTTATATATAGTCAGTGTGCTATCATTTCCTTTGCCTGACTAAAGCCTTAACGAACTCATTTAACGTGCTGATAAGCCGTTAACAAGCATCAAAAGTTTCCCTTGTGTGTGGTTTGGCTGGTTTTGCTTTTCCAGCCGACAGACTATTTTGTTGCATCCCTTTCGGTGGGAAACAGCCCCCTTTTTTCAACCTGCAACAGCATTTTTCTTTGTATCCAACTTAGAAGTTTAAATGTGGTCTATCGCAGACCATGTGAATGTATCTCCCCAAAATGGATGAAACTCTGCCAAAGATTAGTTAATGACACTCCCATTGCACAGACTGCTTACGAGCCCGATAGCATCATGGAGCTGGGGAGGGGGAAATAAATTTATTTGAAAGTTCTGACTTTGTATCTCCTTAAGTGTGTAAGCCTGGGCCTGTTTCCAGCATAAGCTGTGTCTTTGTATGCTCAATTACATTTCTACTGCAGCAATGTAAGACTGAACTTTAACTATGGCTGCTGCAGCATTAAGTGTGACTAAGCAAAATGCACCCTGGAATTCCTGCTCCACAAAACTAATTTGAACAGTGAATTTGAACATTTGAACTAATTGGAAAAGTGGTTTCAGGATGTGGGCATTAGCTGACCTCTTGATTTTTCTGGGTTTTGTTTGAGACTTTCTCCACAGCACCTATCACAAACAAATCTGTACTCTCATTTGGAATCTCTGTTAAAAGCCACTATTACCTCATACAAATCATAAGAGATTAACATTTTGACTTAACAAATATCTCTGTAAATGCTTGTTCCTTACTACAGCCAGGGTTCCAACTTCTGCTTCTGAACCACTGTAATAGAATGAATAAATACTCGTGATTCAAGGAATGAAGTCTTGACTTCTACTATTAACTGCTTCTCCATTTCTTAACCCTGGTTATCTACAGTAGTGATACTGCATTCTCCTAACGTTGGCAGCCTGACCAGAAAAGAATGTGTCATAATGACTGTAGACCTGCTTTCATTACACTATGACTGTTTTCTTGTATAACCAGGATAATTCGAGAGATGTTTAGATGAGCACTGAATCTTTACCACCTTACAGTAGTTCAACTACCACAGTCTTTTAAGTTCACCTATCACTGTTGGGGCTTAAGTAGTTTTGTTCACAGTCTGTCAAGTCCTATATTAATAAAGCAAAACCATTAGTTACTGTCTGTATGAGGAGTTTCCAGGGGCTTGGGGGCTACTCTTCTGAATGAGATAATAGAAGCCCAACCGACTAGATTTAACCTACTGCAGACAGATTTATACATTCCTATCTTCACATTTTTCATGCCAGCTGTCTTTTGAAGTGTCTAATGCATATCTCAAGTTTCTTTGGCGCTGGGGGTAGAAAACCTGCTTGTGTTGAGTACTTTGATCTTAGATGCAGGGATCAAATGATTAAACTGACAATATTAAATAGGTATTTCTCCAACTTACTTAAAATATTGAACAATATTTCAAAAACTGCATCTGAGTATATGAACGCCTGAGTTTCATTTGGCTCTATATCCTTTTTTCAGAATTTTTCAGAAGTGTCTGGAGCTAGCTGCATCTCTGAACTTCAGAGTAACTACAGAGGGATACAGTTCCCCAACTAATTTATGAAATCTTATGAATATAGCCTGATGGCCTGAAAGAAAGCAACAGTAATTCTGCAAAATAATTTCAAAAAATATGCACTTTGTTTCTTTTCTTTTTTTTCCTTCATTTTCACCTATACAAATGAGAAGGGGTTTTATTATTCTTATTTTTTTTTTACTTTAAAAAGAAAGCATGGGAAAATAGGCAAGGGCAGTAGGACCTGAGCATCTTCTCCCAGCTTTGCCTGAATTTCTTGGACCTAAACAAGTCTAGATATCTAAACTGTCTTAGAGTCTACACGAATAGATGTAGACACAATCAAGATCACCTGCCCAAAACTTCATTCTGAGTTGTCTGAGCTATTTGTAAATGGAAAATAATTGTTGTGTCTTCCTGGCTTATTAGTAGCTCTGTCCTAACTGGTTTGGTACATGCACAGAGTTCATGTGTCTGCACATCTATCCATTTTCACCCATTCAACAAGCTTTGGTTTCTCCCAGTTACTTCAGTAGAAATTTGTTTCACTTCAAGATTGATTTCATTTTTTCATAAACGTGAATGACCAGCCATGTGCATGCCATAAAAAAAAAATAATTAAAAAGTTTTCACAGGAACTGAGGGAAAAAATAGTAAATCAAATCTTCCAACTGTTCATACTGATCTCATTTTTTTATGGCAGTGCAACTTGTTTGTTGGTTTGTTTATTTGGGATTGTCTGTGTTTAACACTGCTATAAGGAAAATTAGAATCAAGCCTTGTACTGAAGGAAGCTTAAACAGAAATTGATTACTTTTTTCCAGTTAACCTATTACTTCGGAAAATGTGGCCTTTGCAGAGCAAACACAAAAGGATTTGTAAAGAATCAAAAGACAGCAGATGTTGCCGATTCATGGGTATAATTTTAGAGTCATTTTCCAAACCGTTGGTGCAAGCTTGAACTTGCCCAGGAAAGAGGAGAGTAGACTAATTTGCTACCTATTACTTTACACAGTATTTAGCTTCATGCTGTTTAATAAACAGGGTAATTACAGCACCAATCTTTGCAATATACACATCCTGTAGGTATATTTTAGAAAACTCTTGTTTCAAAAATAATATTTAAAATAAATATTAATGATCTCTAGTTAATAGAAAAAAAATTTCCCTTTTAAATCTAGCCAGCATTTTTCAACATGCCTATCAAGAGGAATCCCATGCACCTGTTACATTTCAAGAAAACATTTCAAAAAACTCAGGTTTTTTTGCTTTAAATAACTACCTATTAGTCATAACAAATTAAATACAGAAATTGAACATTTAGCTGATAGTTTTATTTATCTAAGTACAAAAGCAGAGCAAACAGTTTGCTACAGTTCTCATATGTGTGGATGTATTTCTTCTATATGATACATCCCCTGAAGCGCCCCTGGGACATTCCATCTTGCTGTGCTACAAATGAAATGTCCTCTCGTAGCATACTGCACCATACTTCAGCAGCAGGCATCTTCCAAATGTCCTTCTACATATAAAGAACTGCAGCAATGATGTGCCTGAGGGAAAACCTGGGAAGCTCTTGTTAAAATTCCGTCACCAGATTAGGTGGAAGCTTGGAACGATTTTCCTTCCTCTGATGCAAATTGGAAGTTCCTGCAGAATGTGAAAACACCTCATCTAGAGATGAATTATCTCTAGAGTTTTAACACAATTACCTTTGAAGAGCTAGTATTTTGTCTGTTGGATAGAGGTGAACTGCATCAAAGGGCAGGTTAATATACCTGTCTCCAGGCTTTCTTACATTGCCTTAATTTTCATGATTCTGTACCTGTTAGATGTTGTATATTTTTTGTGATATGTTTGAAATTTGTCTGATTTTTTGTATTCTCCTTAATAATTTTAATGAATAAAATAAAACTCAAGGAAATTGATAAACTACCTTTGAACTTCTGCTACACTAATTTTATATATATAAAAAGAATTAATTACTTTGCAACATAAGATGGCCCAGTAAATTAAATCAGTTATTAAACTCTTTTAAATTAAAAAGAGTAAAAAATTTTGATTACGTCTTTTATATGAAAAATAGAGTGCCTAATTCATTTAGGTTTTGAGTGATTCTTTTAAGAGAAGACCAACAATCTAGTCTCTAGTGCACTTAAATTTAAATCTAATAGGTAGAGTGATATATATTGTATCAATCAGGTTTGACTGATGTTCATAAAATATGCTTATTGAAACACTTTTTACTTATTTTGAAAAAGAAAAAGAAAGAAAGAGAGAAATAGAAAAGATCCAATTAATTTCAGAATTATAAAAGTAAGGCAACATTATTTTTAAAGAGTTTTAGATAGTAATAAGCACAAGGAAAAAAAAACTTATATAAAATTGGCAAAATCACATCTCCTCTATTTCATAGAGTCACCGTGGGCAGAAGTGATCTCTGGAGATCGTCTGACATAACCTCACAGCTCAGAACAAGGTCAGCCTGTGTGCAGTTGTGTCTTGAATATTTCCAAGGCTGGAGATTCCACAACCAGTGTGGGCAACACATGCCAGCACTAAGTCACTCACATAGTAAAACCAATGTTTCTTGTATTTAAGTGGAATTTTCTGTGTTTCAATTTCTGCCCATTGCTTTTTGGCTTCATCATTTTTGCAGCACTCTCTTAGGGTTATTTGCTCCATCATCTTCACAGGGATTCAGGTGTGGCTGATCAGTCTGTAATTCCCTGGATCTCAATAACTTCAGATCTCAAGATGCAGCTGCAGATTTCTCACCAATATTAAAGAATGAATAATGAAAGAACTCGTTTGACCCCAGTAACAAACCAATCCCAGCTTATTTTTTCCTCAGTCTCTTTCAACATCTTAAGGTTAGAATATCTCTTGATCCTTCTTGCTATAAGGAAAGTGTTTTGGTTAAAAGGATGAGGAGAAAACCAAAAAAACCCCAACCCCTTCCCCCCTCCAACATCCAGTGACAGAATGAGACAGAAATTTGCTTTTTTTAATTGGCTGAGGACTCCTTGCTGGCTGCAGCAGAGAAATACGGGGTGCATTGTCATACCATCACAGAAGGTTTCAGACTACATTTGACTAGATGCTGAAGGGACAGTTAGAAGTGAGAAGTGATGTCAGTGATATGTAGAATTGGGCACTGTAGTGTCATTGTGGGGGTATTTAAATGAGAGTGGAGGCTACAATTAGCGTAAGGAGGTTTAAGAGACAATGACTGCTGTATTACCTTGACACAAAGAATCACAGAAAGATAGGGCTTGAAGAATTTTAATGAGACAATTTATCCAAATAATGCACAAGGCTGAATAAAATATAGTTATGTTAATCCTACTGGTTTTGTCTTACGTATTTTGAAAGATATTCTACTGATGCATATTCCTCAGAAATAAATCTTCAGCAGAGCCTTTAGCAGATCTAGTTAGAGCAGTGGTATGTTAGTTTGACTGGGATAAAATAGTACACCTAAGTAGCAGGAACAGTAGGAATGTTGTGATAAATAACTAACTCCTTGACTAACAACACTGTCCAAATACCTTTTACACATACAATTTAAAGAACTACAAAAAATCCATCTGATGTCAATCAATACACTCCCATTGACTTCCACAGAACTAAGCCAATTTACAGCAGCTGAGACTCTGGCTCCAAATTTCATGGTTCAAACTCAACATAAAAGAGAGAGGAGAAATGTAAGGAAGCAAACAACCTAGAAAATTAAATTGATCTGCAAATGTGAAGTATTTCTCTCCATAAATTAATTTGTCAGCAGATACTGGCTTTTATCAAATAATTTCAAAAAATTCATAACAGTGAAGGAACTGAAGTGTCAGTCAATTGTGGTTTGTACGTTTTACCCTTTAGCATGCCCTAAATAAATGACTGAAAATAAGTTTTCTAATGGAAAGCCTGCAAAATCCCCATAACAATAGCAGAACAAACAAATTGAACTGCAGTAAAACAGCATAAAGCAAATTTACTGGCATAATATGTAGGCAGTTCATCATGACAACTGTAGCCACATGTTAAGTAATGGGATGTGTGCTCCCTGGACACACTGCAATTAGAATCAGTTCACAATAAATGTGTTCATTAAGCTGCATCTGCTCACAACAAGGATGTAAAAAGAGCCATCAGATGGATGACTACAATGTAGTTAGTTTCCTTTGTTTCCTCTTTGTTTTCCTCCTCTTCCCTCTCTTTTCTTCTGTATTTGAAGATAGTTTTCATTTATAGACACCCATTTTAGATAAGTTATGGTCATTTTATTGATTTTTCCCTATGTAAATGTCACATGTTATTTTGTGTTTCTCCTTCAGTAATTGCTTATTCATTGAACTAGATCATGGACACAGAATATGAGTTAACTCTAGGTATGTAATGTTTGGTTGTTATGTTAGCTGCATTTTTGTCAGACTTGTGAGTGATGTCTTCTGCTGGTTGCATGATAGAATTTCATGAGTCTGAGAATTAAAACCATGTCACAGGCATTTAAAATCTGTTTAGAGGATCTGATTAATCTAACAGGGGAGAAGAAGAGCTATCCTTTCTTCCTCTTTCTCTCCTTACTCTGATATATATCCTCACTCACTAGTGGCTTTTATTATGGTAATTTATCTAGATAGAGCAGAGCTGAAGGGGCATATGGAGGAAGAAGTGCCTCTCTGTGTAGTTAATAGTTGCAGTATGACATGAGTTGTTGTTTCAGGTTACAGAAAGAGTAATGAAGCTGATACAACTTCTAGTAATTGAACACATTTTGAACTGATTCTATTCTCACTGATAAATGGTGTAAATCGGGAGTAGCTCTGGTTGCATGTATAAAACTGGTGAAGTTTTGCTGAAGATCAGGACCAGATACTATCTAAATAATAAACTATGAAATGGAGTGCTTTATTCACACTTGTAAAAGAATCTGGCTATTTGTTATAAGCCTGTGGAATCTGTAATTATTTAATATTATTAGTAGTCAAATCTTTGACTGGACTAATTATTTTGACTGGACTAATTGTTTTAACTGGACTAATTGTTACTGATTGTTCTACTTTCCAAACAATGCAGCCATGATTTAATAAGAGATATGAAGTACTAATTTTCTGAAAAATAATGCTCGTAACTATGTTCCTACATCAACAGTTTCAAAAGTGACTAATATCGTACTTATTCTTGAATATGTAACTTGAGACACATTTAGACATACATTAGACTTTCCTGACATTTTGACAGAATGTATCTGGATACTTTCATTTTTCCTTCTGAGAAAAGCCTGGGTGAACATCTTTATAAATGACATTTACTTCCAAAATACTAAATATGTCATAAATCTCATTGTCAGGAAAGAGAAAAAAAACAAACCAACAAACAAAAAACCCCCAACCAATCAAAGCAAGGGTAGATCTGATAAAGAATAGCATGCTTTGAGCAAATATTAAGTGGAGCTGATGTTCTGAAGTACCAAATTTCTGTCCTAAAGAAAAAAAGTTATTTTTCTCAGCAGCTCCATAACACATAAAATTTTTACTTGACATTCACTGAGACATTGTACTTCTGTCACTGCCTGTGCTCAGAGAAGCTTCACAGTCAGCATAAAAGTCAGCGTACAGCCAGAAACATTATATCTCCAGAACACACAATACAAAGTCATCTACTCTCACCATGCAGACATTGCTTATGGGCTTGCCATTTTTCCTGCCCAGTGGGCGACCCTGAGCAGATGACATAATACTGGGAGGTGGGTTAATGCACATTTGAATAGATCTAAGGCAGGCAGACTTTGAAACTGTACCTGTACTTTTTACCGGAATTTTACGCTTTAGGACATTCAAACTGAGCAGGAATTGCCTATGAGTGTGATCCTAGAATTTATTTACAACAGTTTAGTGGTCCTTGATCACACCTTTGAGATGTGACTATCTCTGGATTATCCTTAAGAGAGGATATTCTCTGTGCATCTCGGATGGATGGAAAATGTTTCTTACAGCCTTGAGTGTGTTCTTTTTTAACACATCTTTGCGCTTAGTGTTTTCTGATGACTCTAGCTGTGTTTCTTTCCCAGAAACCCAGGGTTTTTTAAGCATTGAATCATTAGAATCACTGCTCCAACGAACCAACCCTACATGTACTGTCCTCTGCCATCAGGACAGGCTGAGAGAGTTGGGATTGTTCAGCCTGGAGACACCCATTCCAGGGTTTTTTCAGCCTGGAGAAGAGAAGGCTCCAGGGAGACCTTACTGCAGCCTTCCAGTACTTAAGGGGGGCTCACAAGAAAGATGGGGACAGTCTTTTTAGCAAGGCTTGTTGCAACAGGACAAGGGGTAATGATTTTAAACTAAAAGAGGGGAGATTTAGACTAGATCTAAGGAAGAATTTTTTTACTGTGAGGGTGGTGAAACACTGGCACAGGTTGCCTAGAGAGGTGATAGATGGTCCATCTCTGGAAACATTCAAGGTCAGGTTGGACAGGGCTCCAGGCTACCAGATCTAGTTGAAAATATCCCTGTTTATTGCAGGAAGGGTTGGACTAGATCACCTTTGAAGGTCCCTTCCAACCCCAAGCATTCTATGATTCTATGATTGTGTGAAAAGTCTCAAAACCCACATTTGGTTCTGTATTCCTCTTCAGGGAGAACTTGCTTTAAAGTGAGAATTTTATATACTCGTGGGAAACCTATTCCTTAATGGGTTATACAGATAGGTGTAACTGAACTTTGGATAGTGCAGCATGGTACCCGGAATTCACAGTCAGGCTTACAGAGTCTTACTATTGTGAGTGCTAACATCTTTGAGTAGTGTCTAAGTCAAACAGTGCACTTGACATACTGAAAAAAGAAATACTGAGCCGTGACTGAAGTCTTAATTCCTGTCCCTAGCTATGCCATGAGGTTATGTGAAGAATTGCTGAACATTTGCGGTTAACGTGAAAGACCCTTTACTTGGAGGCAGGTGATGGTATTGGCTTTGTTTTTTTTTTTCCTCTCAAATTGGCTAGAACTTAGGCTAAAGTTTTGATCTCTTCTCTGAGTGCAAGGCTCCTCAAGGACATCTCAGCACTCATGGGTGCATCCTATCAGGACCCATGGACTTAGGTATGTCCAGTTTGCTTAAGTATTCCCTGACCTGATCCTCTTTAACCAAGGGTGCATCTTCCTTGCTCCAAACTTTCCCCTGTTCTCCGGGACCTGGGATTCCTGAAGGGCAGTCTTTCTAGTAAAGACTGAGGCAAAGGAGGCATTCGGTACTTCCAACTTTTCTGTGTCCTGTATAACCAGGTCTCCTGACTTGTTGAGCAATGAACACACATTTTCCCTAGGTCTTCCTTTTGTTGCCTATGAACGTATAGAAGCTCTTCTTGTTGTTTTTGGCAACCCTGGACAGATTTAATTCCAGTTGGGCTTTAGCTTTCCTAACTTCATCCCCGGATGCTTGGGCAATGTTTCTGTATTTCTCCCAGGTTAACTTGGACCTTCTGTATGCTTCCTTTTTGTGTTTAAGTTTGGCCAGAAGCTCTTTGTTCATCCACACAGACCTCCCTGGGTTTTTGCCTGATTTCCTATTTATTGGTTTGGACTGTTCTTGAGCTTAGAGGAGGCAATCCTTTAACATATACCAGCTTCCTTGGGCCCCTCTTCCCTTCACAGCCTTATCCCACAGGACTCTTCCAAGCATGTCTTTGAAGAGGCCAAGGTCTGCTCTCCTGAAGTTCAGAGCTGTGGACTTGCTTTTCACTCTTTTCCCTGGCCTCAGGATCCTCAACTCCATCATCTCATGGGCACTGCAGGCAAGGCTGCCTTTGATCTTCATATCCCAAATGAACACCTTCTTGTTGATAAGTATGAGGTCCAGCAAAACACCTCTCCTTATTGGATCATCTGTGACCTGGAAGTGGAAGTTATCATCAGTGCATTCCAGGAATCTCCTGGATTGTTTATGCCCTGCTGAGTTGTGTCTCCAACACACATCAGGATGGTTGAAGTTCTCCAATGAGGAACATGGTCTGTAAACATGAGAATTCCTATCCATTGCCAGAGGGCCTCATCACTTGTTCTTCACGGCCAGGTGGCCTATAGAAGACACCCACTATAATGTCACTTTTTCCTGTCGTCTCTTTAATCCTAACCCATAAATTCTCTGTCAGCTCCTTTTTTGACACCAGGCAGAGCTTCATATACTCCAGCTGCTCTCTCACATAAAAGGCAACTCCTCCTCCTCGTCTTCCCTTATTGCCAATCCTAAAGAGCATGTATCCCTCCATTGCAACACTCCAGTTAAGGGAACCATCCCACCACATCTTCATGATCCCAGCAAAATCATGTCACTGCACTCAGATCTCTTATTTGTCATGTTTATTTCCCATATTGTTTACATTAGTATACAGGTACTTAAGAGGGCCACACCAACATGTTCCCAGAGAGAGTTTGGAGGATTTGTCCATAGGGGTGCCTTGTAGGCACATGCAGCTGCTGGAGGTGACTACACTGAAGACTACATTTTGTCGACTTTGTGATCGTTTCCCTTTATGCCACGCCATAGCATTTGCTAGCAAACCTGTCCATCGCCCATCACTCCCTCGCAGCACTGCTGGTTGCCATTTCCCTCTGTTGTCATTCCCAGTTTAAAGCCCACCCAATGAAGTCAACCATGTTTTCTGAAATCAAAAGAAAAAATAAAAAAGGTTGATTTTTCCCGTTTTTCTCTGTAAAACTCTTTTTATTTTGTTGCAGATTTTGAAAAATAAGTCTGATCATTTAATCTACCCCTGTAACTGCATATAGTTCATCATTAATTCACATTCTAAATGACCTTTCTCTGAAAGTATCCTCCACTTGTACTGGGTCTGACTGGGATAGAGTTAATTTTCTTCATTGTAGGTTGCACATGGCACTGTTTTGAATTTATGCTGAAAACAGTGTTGATAACACAGGCAAGTTTAAACTGTTGTTGAGCAGTGCTAACATAGCATCAAGGCTTTTCTTGTTTCTCACCTCATCAGGAAGCAGGGTGGGGATGCACAAGAAGTTGGGAGGGGACACCGCTGGGACAACTGACCCCAACTTACCAAAGGAATATTCCACACAATGTGATGTTGTGCTCATCAATAAAAGTGGAGAAAGAAAAGATGGTTTGAGGATGTTCAGAGTTTGTCTTCCCAAGTAACTCTTACATGTGATAAATCCCTGCTTTTCTGGAAGTAGCTAAACATCTGCCTGCCCATGGGAAGTAGTAAATTAATTCCTTGTTTTGTTTTGCTTACTCATGCAGCTTTTGCTTTACCTGTTAAACTGTCTTTATCTCAACCCATGAGTTTTCTGACTTTTGTCCTTATGATTCTCTTCCCCATCTCACCAGTGGGAAGGGAGCAAGCAGCTGTGTGGGGCTAAGCCATTTAGTGAGACTAACCCACAACACTCCTTCAATTGTCTTGGGCAATCTCCCTCCCTTCTCCATTCCCTATTTCTGTTCCTTGAGAAAAGTTAAGAAAATCTGTGTGAGAAATGGTAGCATTATTGGTGACAATAAAGTGGAGAGAAATAAAATATTTTGTAGAGATGCTTATATTACCCTATTATTTATTCAGTTTGAAGATTTCAGTTTTCATTTTCATTATTATGTTAGAGGTTGACCACATAATTATCTTTTATTTATTTACTATGTTATTACTCATTAATTTATTGTTTATTACTTCTGTGTGTGTGTGTGAATTTTTGATAAATTGAATTTGGGGGGGTTTTACAGATAATAAAACCAAACATGTTTTCACAAAATATGGGATTCACAAATGTAACCATTTGAAAGAACTGACAGGCAGCAAAAGCAAACTCAGTTGTAATCTTAATGTACCAGATATACATTTATAATGATGTTTAGATTCTTAATGAAGGCATGCCATGTACATTGGTAGGCTGGTGTCACCATCTGAAAGAACCAAAAGGCAGTAAAACCAACAATTTGCTCTCAGAGGAGTTTTATCTCCTCTGAGAGGTAAACAAAAGAAACTAAAGAGTTTGAGGTGGGAATGAATGGAGGACTTAACACACCACTTACGGCCAAAGCATGGGGCAAAGAAGCAGGCTGGACAAGGGGGAACGAAATTTAATTTTATTCAAAACCATGAAAACCACAAATCATGACTTAAATTAGGTTAGAACAGAGAGAAAGATCATAAATACATACACCTTCTCTCCATTCCACCCCTCCACTTACTATGAGCCCTCATATATGTGGTTGGTACCAGAGGTGGGGGGATGGAATACAGGAATGGGGTGTGTGTGTGTGTGTGTGTGTGTGTGTGCAATCCTTTTAACCTCTTGCATTAAGTTCTGGGTTGATTTTGGGGACACACTTCCTCTGTATGCATAGCCTCTCTCTATCCCACAGGAGATGGCTTGGCATGGCTCTTTTCCATTTCATGTGGGGAGGGGGTGTGCATCCCTCAGGCCGGCATCTCCAGCTCTGCACTTGGCCAGGCTGCAAAACTTAAGAGTCACCACGTTTCCAGGAGATGTTCTGGTCTCTCTCCACATTCCAGCGGAGCCTTCCTTCTCAATGCTTTGACCCTTTCTCTCCTCCCTCATCGGTGGTTGATCTCAGTATGGGGATGAGGGTTCCGAGTTCCTGCCTCCCGGTGCCTCTTCTTTCCATCAACCCCAGTAATCAGCAAAGTAAAAAGTCTACTTGCCACACGGAAGATCTTTACTGTCAGTGTAGTGAAGAAAAGTTCCTGTTGCTGAGGTGACTTCATCAGGAGTTCTCTTTCATTCTTCTCCTTCAGAACCAAAAGTGTGCACCAAAAAGATCTGTGTGGTTGGAGCTTTTATAGTGTTATTCAAAGAGACATTGATTGACATGGCTTGGGCCACGGGTGGGTACAAAATTGGAGCTGGGGGCTGCTTTTTGTAATGCCAATTACAGGGACCTGTAGTCTTTCCCCCATGTTACCCGAGCACGCCATAACAAAAGGCAGTAAAACCTCCTTATGTGCCTGAATAAGGGAGAAACAGCCTCCCTTGCCCTGGAGTTGAAATACTAAACCACAACAGCAAATGATAACCCTAGTTTTTAATTAAGGAAAAGCATATCAAGCTCTTTGTTCTTTACGCTGTGTTTCTGATCTTTTCTGATTGAACCTGTCTGCCTCTGGAATTCACAAACTTCTGTTTCCCATGCATGCGTATTTCACATCCATTTATCAAGGTGCTAACAAACCACATATCTGAAGGATGGATAATTAACTTTGACTGCTTGGCATTTCTTAGAAGTTCTTTGATCTCTCTCCCTCCTTTCAGAGTACATGTAAAGTGCACATTAAACATGATCTGTATTCCTGAAGGTGATGAGATACCTAGCTGTGTTTTTAAAGTCTGTATTAGCAATTCAAAAGTTATGCCACACATATCATATGTGTAAATTATCAGAGGTAATTATAATGCATTTTTGCATTTCTGCTTGCATTTTCCATATCTAGAAAGTAAATTGTGGAATATAAGTGGGAATTAAAGCTCCTTATTCATTTATCGTTAGTGTGAATGTTTAGAATAATAAAGCCTTTGCTTTTGACCAGTACCAAAATCTCAGATGCAAAGGCTATTGCAGTTAATGAATATCAGCATCAAGGGAGTCTGTACTCTCTTCTAAGAACAAGGCATGTCAACATGCAAATGCAACCATTAACAGAGCAACACTACATGACTATATCAAACAATATTGTCTTGATCTGCATTATTGTTTTCCCACTCCAAAATCCTGTATTTGTACCCTTACCATACGACCCAGACTTTCACCTCTGTGAGGGTGATCGAAGATGCGTTTGCTGTTGCGTGACAGTGGCTTAGGGGTTGCTGCTGTTTTGATGAACTTGTTTACTGGGTATCTTGGTCTGTAGTTTTAGAAGGACCACTGTGGAGCACGAACCTGTGCCTGGAGTAAGTCTTCATATAGCTACATTTCAGAGGCAGGAAAAAACTGCGACATGCTCAGAGAAATTAGCAACCTGATGTTGGGCAGTGTTTTGAAATTAGAAACTAGACATTTTAAGGCTTTAGAATACAGAAGCAAAGTAGAATCTTTCAGAATCACCCATTCAAGTCTTCCTGCTATGCAGCACCCATATACCACAAAAATAATCACCTGTTAAGATGGGATGATTTTATGCTCTGTTTGTGTGTGCGTAAGTAATTTTTACTGGTTATATGTTGTATACGCATAATGGTGAAGAACTAAATCCTTCCAGCTCAGTTAGGTCTTCTGTGGGTTGCTGGCTTCTCCAAGGATCTGTTTCCTTTTACTTCTGACTGAAATGCTGTATAGCAGAAATACACCATGGGACTGCTTCCTACTATGTCTTCTGAAGAACTGGCACATCATGCAGATGAATTGCACATAATTTGGGGAAATAAATGAAATGATTGGCTTTTACTAGTTTTTTGTGTTTTCTACTTTGTGAGGATATTTTGGAGGGATTTCTGATAATATAGTATAACCTAACCAGAATTAATCAGAAATCAGATTTTCCATTCTGTGGATAAACTGAAACAGAATACTGAATTAATATTATTTTAGTTAATTATGCCTCTTTTAAACAGTTTATGATGCTGACCTATCTCTGAATAACTAGAAATAAAATACTGAAGTTTTTATGCTACAGAAAACCCCAAATCAAGAGCTTACCCAAAAAGCTCCAGAATCTGAAACTTCTGGATCAAGAAACAAATTCAAAAAAAATTAAAACATCCATTTGATTATTGGATAATGTTAATGACATTTAATTAAATACATAATCCACAATATTTTGAATTTCACTTCATATAATATCTGTATATAAATAAGTATACATCTCTCATACTGTGCAAATTGTAAGTATCATACAGTATAAGTGTTCAAGTATGATAAAGTAGTGGAACATATATTATTCTTGAGAATGGGATTGTAAAATAAATCAATTTGATTACGTATATTGTATCTTCAATGTTGAGGCACACATTGCAGATATTATCATGCAGCATCATGTAACTGTTAACTATTGTAGTATTGAAATAATTACCACAGTCCTCTAATGCATTAAACAGCAAAATATACCCATTATAGAGTCACTTTAATCAACCAACAAAATATTGGCATTCTGTTCAATGGCATTGCTATTGAAATGATTTTTAGGATATGAATTTGTGATGATTGATAAACAAATTATCACAGGTTATTTTTTCTTTTATAATAATCATGTCTGAATAGCTAGTATGTGCTATTACCCACTTGTAAACAAGACCAGAGGCTGGTTGTTAATGTGCATGCTGCAGTGAGGGATTGGGAACAGTCACTAAACATGTATTTCCACTCAATGATTCTGTAGGAGGAGGTATTCTCCTGAGCTTCACAAGCTCTCTCTATGTAGATGCTGTACACAACTCGTTATTCTTTCTTCCAGCAAGATGAGGGTGTGAGGAGATCCCTTTTCTCTCAGACGTTTTTTTTTTCATTCCATAATATAGCTGTTTTAAAAAGACTAGATGTAAAGTATAGAGGTTGGCTAAGATCATCCCTAACGTATGGCCACACACAAGTTCATGATGCTTGAAAAAAGAAAATTTAAGAAAATGTAAGAAGTATGACTTTCCTATTTCCTAGTCCAGTGTTTCCACAGGTCAGAATGAAGTATGCTATTGACAAAACTGACTGCCAAAGAGTAGAGACAAGGGAGTGCCCAGGGTCTCTCTTGGGGATAGACTTACCAGGGGAACAAGCAATGCCACTCATCCCTTCCACAGTGAAAGTGAAGACCAGATTTCTGGTTCCCTAACACACAAGATATTGTGGTGCATAATAACAAATTAATCATAAAGCCTCTGCAGTAACATATTCCATATTCTCATTTCCTTATATCCTCTTTCTTCAGCACTTATACTGACTTATTTTTAAAAAATAATTGCATTGTGCATTCCCGATACAATTGTGAAAATAGTTGGATTTCATAGAACTGAAAAGGGAGTTTATAGTAATTATATGAAAGAATGTGGCTTTTAACAAGCAGCTCTTGCTGGTTCTTCAACTACATCTTCTTTGAAACATGTGTAAGGAACTTACTGTTTCATATTGAGCAGCACAGGGCTTTCCTGAGGAAGAGAGCATGGGAAAGGAATAAAAATGTTTTCATATTCAAATCAAACATTGAAATTAATACTTACTATATGTTTATAGATTTCATGTATATAGATTTCAGATGTTAAGTAAATACAGTAACAGAAACATAAATGCAAAAAATGCTCAATATGAATAACATGAGATAATGAGCTCATGTTGCTTCAGATGTGTCTGTTCATGCTGTGCGTTTGTGCTGATTGAAATAAAATATAAAAACTGAGCTCTAGACAGCTCACTGTCTTCCCCAAAACTAGAAACTGCTACGTTATTACTAAATAAATATGCCATCTGGATAATAATTTAAATATATGGACACAAAGTTTCTGTCTTCTCTGAGGTGATATCAAAGTCAAATCCATCCTTTTGACAGTACATCATGTATGGTAGCTATAGATCTCAGTTCTTTTGTAATTAGCAAGTTTATGAGGAAGTAATGGTTCATTATTCGCTACTGAATTATTTGAAATTTGTCCTGTCTTTAGAAAGGGTGACTTTCAAGTTCACAAGCATAGTGGTAGGAATATCTTGAATTACTCTACTTGAAATCAATCGAGGTGATAGTAACAACAGAACAAAACACACAACCAAACCCAAACTACAATCTTTACAATAATTCAGATTTCTAAATCTTGATTTAAATTACGAAACTTTCCACTCAACAGAGCTCCTTAAAGTAATTCTCTTCTTTCTCTCTTACAAGATTTCTCTTTCTTTTTTGTTTTCTATTGGAGAAACAAAAAAAAATATTTTATCATATCTACAAAGTACCTTTGAAAACATACACTAACACAAAACTACTAGGTTTTTTAACATGTGGTGGAGAAAGATCTGATAGTTTGACAGGAAAACAGATAAACTGAAACTGGAAATAAGGGGTATATTTTCAAGAA
>NW_010395816.1:0-2454 GCF_000710305.1 Buceros rhinoceros silvestris | reverse complement strand
AGAGTGTGATTAAAATTCAAAATTAACATGCCCAAAGAGTGATTGCAGTCCATAAACAGAAATTACGGGGTTCAATTGACATGACTGAATACAGCTTCACGGACTTAAATAAATAGTTAACACTTGGCCATCTACCCATGGGTACATTATTCACTTAAAATGCATATAGCTGCAGTGAATCCACATTTTTTTCTTTATATTATAAAAGAAGCTTCCATTGCCTTCGTCATCTTCATGATCATGTTCTCATAATTTTTTTCCCCAGTGCCCACAGATGTTAAAATGCCTAATATATTTCTATTATTTCATTCATACTGTCCTCAGGCCAGATCCAGTTCTCTTTGAACTATTATTGAAAAAGAATACTGAAATAGATATGAAGTTTGACTATATGTTAACTGAAAGCAGAAAAAATTTGTTAGGCTATGTGTATCACATTCTGTTACAATGTTATTTTATTCTCAATACGTTATAAAAATCAGACTGAAACAACAACTCGACTAAATGTTTTATGCTTAGTGGTTTTCCCAATGGACGGTAGCTGGTATTTTTGCTGTTTTTGAAATTCTGTTTAGTTACTTGTTATCAGAATTCATGTTTGTTTACTCAATTCAAACAGATTATTTCTTCCCCAAAAGCTGCTGTGGTACTAGGAACAATATATATATATATATACACACAGTACGTAACAGGGCATTTCAATTGTTCACCCTGGAGAAGAGAAGGTTCCTGGGAGACTTCCTTGCAAGATTTCAATACTTACAGGAGGCTTAAAAGAAAGATGGAGAAAGACATTTTATCAGTGTCTGTAGTGACAGGAAAGGGGCAATGGCTTTAGACCAAAAGAAGGTAGATTTAGATTGGACAAAAGCAAAAAATTTTTTATCATAAGGGCGGTGAGACTTTTGAAAAGGTTGCTCAGAGGCAGCGTGGATGCTCCATCATTAAAGTATTCAAGGTTAGGTTAGATGGGGCTTTGAGTAACCTGTTCTAGTGAAAAATGTTACTGTGATAGATTGGACTAGGTGCCCATGCAAACCTCATGAAGTTCAACAAGGTCAAGTGAAAGGTCCTGCACATGGGTGGACTGGGTGAAGAGTGGGTTGAAAGCAGCCCTGTGGAGAAGGGCTGTATCCTGGACTGCATCAAAACAAGTGTGACCAACTGGTCAAGGGAGGTGATCCTCTTTCTTCCTGTATGCAGCTCTCGTGAGACCTTATGTTCAACTCTGGGGCCCCCATCATGAGAAAGACATGGACCTACTCAAGTAGGTCCAGAGAAGGGCCACAAAAACAACCAGAGGGCTGGAACGTCTCTTCTATGCAGAGAAGTTGAGAGAGTTGAGGTTGTTCAGCTTGGAGAAGAGAAGGCTCCAGGAAGACCTTACAGCAGCCTTCCAGTACTTAAAGAGGCCATACAGGAAAGATGGGGAGTGTCTCTTCACCAGGGAGAGCAGTGAAAGGACAAGAAGTAATGCCTTTAAACTGAAAGAGGGAAGACCTTTATTAGATATAAGGAAGAAATTTTTAAGATGAAGGTGGTGAGACATTGGAACAGGTTTCCCAGAGAAGTTGTGGATGTGCCCTCCCTGTAAGTGTTCAAGGCGAGGTTGGATGGGGCTTTGAGCAACCAAGTTCCTGCCTGTGGCAAGGGAATTGGAGCTAGGCAATCGTTAAAAGTCCCTTCCAACCCAAACAATTGTAAAATCCCATGATTCTAAGATTGCGGTGTCACTTTCCCACTTCCCATTCTTTAGCTGTGTAGTTTCATTAGATGATTTCAACAGATTAGTTCATTAGTTCAGGAAAACAGCTAGTTTTATATATTGGAAGTTCCATGACTGGCTGTCAGTGAGTAATATATGTGCAGATACATTCTTCTTCTTCAAGGGAAGGACTTGGCATTTCCTGCTATTGAACTTTGTGAGATTCCTGTTGGCCAATTTCTCCAGCCTATCCAGGTCCTTCTAAATGACAACACATCCATCTGGTGTATCTACACTGCATTTTGTAATGCCTGTAAAGCTGATGAAGTTGTGCTTTGGCCTTTCACGCAGGTCATTACTGAAGACCTTATACAGTGCTGGACATAGTATCGGACCCTGGGGCATATCACTAGTGACTAGCAGCCAGCTGGACTTGCTGCTGATCACAAACCTCTGCCTAGAATTCTGACAGTTTTCAGTCTACTTCACTGTCCATTTCTCTACTGTGAATCATTTTTCAATGCCAGAAAAATGAAACTTCTTCATATTGGTCTCCTAGCTTGAGACATTTAACACTGGTTAAGGACAACGGTGCAGTTGTTAGAAACTGGTCTTGGCTTATTGGCATATAGTTCAGTTAAACAGCCTTTGCTTGATGAAATTAGAAACACAATGGAAGCAAGATTTTTATTGATCAGGAACATTTTTAAAAATTATTAATGTTAAAATTATTATTAAAATTATTTTTA
>NW_010395815.1:88821-97579 GCF_000710305.1 Buceros rhinoceros silvestris | reverse complement strand
GGCTAACAGTCTATACAACCTTCGTTCTGTAGCTAGCAAGCTCTCTTGTGCATTAGCTAATCGTGCAGCTAACATTGCTAACGTGGACATAAAGATCACAAGACGTTTGCTGACAAAGTGCTGCTACCAAAGAAATTTAACCACAAGTCCAGCTGCAAGTCTTTCTCCATCAAGATGACGTGCCGTTGCCAAGGTAACAGTCTAATGGTTGGGCTATTCTTCCTCTTCTACCAGCACAAAGTCCATGTCTCTGCTGGGCTGAGGAGCCCCGAGCTGGAGCCAGCCCTGCAGGGGAGTCTCCCTGGAGCAGAGCGCAGCAGAGGGGCAGGATCCCCTTCCTGGACCTGCTGCCCACGCTGCTGGGGATGAGCCCAGCATACGGGTGGCTTCTGGGCTGTGAGTGCACGTTGCCGGCTCCTGTCCAGCTTTTCCCAGCCTGCAGCACCCCCAAGTCCTTCTCCTCAGGGCAGTTCTCCAGCCATTCATCCCCAGCCTGTGCTGATACTGGGGGTTGGCCCGACTCAGGGGCAGGACCTTGCCCTTGGCCTTGTGGAACCTCATGAAGTTCACACAGACCCACTTCTCCGGCTTGTCCAGGTCCCTCTGGACGGATCCTGTCCCTCCATTGTCTCAGCCATAGCACT
This sequence comes from Buceros rhinoceros silvestris, assembly GCF_000710305.1. NCBI lineage: Eukaryota > Metazoa > Chordata > Aves > Bucerotiformes > Bucerotidae > Buceros > Buceros rhinoceros. Next base: position 96,935 of record NW_010395815.1, on the reverse strand, counting down.
CAGCTTGGTGCTATCTGCAAACTTGCTGAGGTTGCCTTTGATTCCACTTTGTCATTGATGAAGATGTTATGTTTCCACACTTCCCGTTCTGCAATTCCTTTAACTTGTGGAGTTTTTTGGATGGTATTTTCCTACTGATAGTGAAAAAAGTTGATGCAAATGAAGGTTGCGTTTTGCAGTTTGCCATTACTGAAATATTAAAGGCCAGTGTGTTCCAATACCCACTTTTCGAGGTGTTTTTATTGTAAGCCTGTCAAACGTTTTGCCTTTAAAATCCTCTTCAGACCTAAGTGGTTTAAAATACTCCCAGGTTGTCCTATTAATTGTGTGATCTCAAAGGTTTGCTTGAAAGAGTATTAGGGTTCATTATTTTAAATCTCAGAGAGTCAATCATGAGGAGTGAGGGTAAGCCGGGTTCTGGGGCATCTTGATGCTAACTGCTGCTGATTTCTAATGACATGCTCAACGCCTTGGTGAGCGAAATGCCACCGTTTCTCCCTTAGAACACAGTGAAATCTATTAATTAAAATTTTGACACACCAAACAAATATCGAAGGTTATAGATGTGCACAGATTAAAGACACACAGTGCATGCCTTGAGGGAAAGAGTGACATTCTGGTTCCAGACCAATTATTTCTCAAATTTATTCTAAATTTTGGGGCGGGGAAGGGAGAAATTTGTAACATGACTTTTGCTACACCAGGAACTGAGATAAAGGATGTTCTCCCTTAGGCATTTTCTGCTTTGGTTGCAGTATGGACCTTTGGTTTTACCTGGTTGGGGTACTGTTCTGCTGAGAGTCAGCTGGTTTGGGGACAACTCCGAAAGCAATGGCTTTGCTTGGCCAGGTCAGAAAATGAAGAAATAACGTTGCTGTCAGCATCGCTTTTCCCACTGCTTGTGGTGTGGCACAGCTCTGCCTCCACCCCGCTGCTCGGGGGGTTATTGAAGCTACTATTGACCTCACTAGGAGTCATGATGCCAAATTGCACATTTTCTTTAGTAATCTAAACTTCCTTCGAAGAGCTGATAGCTCTCAGTTCGTAAGTCTCTTGGACATCTTCATCAGGACAGCTTGTTCTTTGATTTTATAGCCATTAAACAAAGCGCTTTACGATCGCTGAAGGGGACAATTGCAGGAACAACAACCCGGCAATCTGTTTCACACTCGCTTTCGTCTGCAATCTGCTGGTGTGCTTTAAATACTCAAACTCCTCGTGTTCTCTTACCCAACTGTGAGTTACACACAGGTTGGCTTAGTACAGCTCCGACTGGGTAAACTTGTTGGGTTTGTTTGCTTTGTGATTGTCTACAATCTGCTCTGAAATCTCTTACCTCTTCTCCTCCGTCCCTTCTCCTCCGTCCCTTCTCCTCCGTCCCTTCTCCTCCGTCCCTTCTCCTCCGTCCCTTTTTCCTTTTTTCCTTTTGTTTTCTCTTTTTCCTTTCTTTTTTCTTTTTTTCTTTTTTTTTCCCCTCAGAAAGTAAAACTTCCCCACTTGCCTTTTATTTTTCTTTTTATTACCCTGAGAACCAGAGAGGCTTATATACCCCCCAAGCTTAGTTGCATGAATCCCCTTCTCCTCCGTCCCTTCTCCTCCGTCCCTTCTCCTCCGTCCCTTCTCCTCCGTCCCTTTTTCCTTTTTTCCTTTTGTTTTCTCTTTTTCCTTTCTTTTTTCTTTTTTTCTTTTTTTTTCCCCTCAGAAAGTAAAACTTCCCCACTTGCCTTTTATTTTTCTTTTTATTACCCTGAGAACCAGAGAGGCTTATATACCCCCCAAGCTTAGTTGCATGAATCCCATTGTGCCTTTCTGCCACCGTCTGACCCCCAAGCTTACAGAGGCAGTCTTCCCATTTTCAACACAGAAAAAAAAAACCAAACTAAAAGATTGTTTGGCAAAGAAAAGACCATGGGAGGTTTATGAGTTCAAGAACATGGTGATATAATTAGTTTGGTCCAGATGAGTTGCAGGCTGGATAGCAGCATCTTCTTTCCGCCTGTGTGCTCCGTCCTCTTCTGCTCTGCTGGATGTGGCCAATATGTTTTCCTGCATTATTGGAGGCACGATACAGTTTGTGGTGTTTTCTGTAACACTGTTTGAGCGCTGTAAATGGTCAGTTAGGGCTTGGAGCATCGAATTGCCCAGAATTAATGGGGAGATATGGGTGGTGATGGTGGGAAGTATAGAGGGCATTTAGTAGTAGCTCAATCTAGCTCAAAAATAGAGCATAACTAGTTCTGCTGCAGCTAAGTAGTAATGCTAAATGTGCTAAGCTGCGTACAACTAGTGGTTTTAGGGAGGAGCTGCTCCTATAGGACCGCTGGGTTTTCACAGCTCTACAGAGTGTGTGCTTCTTCCTGGATTAAACAGGGGCACTGAGTCACATCAAACCATCGCTGTTGGAAATTAGGGTTATGGCTTCTGCATCCGTTTACAGGTTGTGTACCTTGCTGTCAGTATTAGAGGTTAGCCGCTGGAGCCAAAAGGAAGCTTGTCCACAGCTCAGCGAAAATTGAAATGCTGTTTCCAGCCCAGCCCTATAGGAAGTGTCTTGTTTTGCATGTTTAAAGAAAGGGAGCTGCATCGTAGCACTTAAAAGCGCTTCAGAGTACAATAAAAAGATGTCTTGCATCCTGAGAGCTTGCAGAGATTTACCCAGGAAAAGGGTTTTAACTTTAATAAAACACATTGCACCAAGGACATGCCATTTGATACATTTGCTGTGTTCAGAAAAGAAACAATAAAAAAAGATGATTATTCAATAGGCGCCTGACAGCATTTCACTAGTGCTGTTCTATAAAAATATCAAAGTCTTCCTTACGGTAGTTCCATGCTGCTGCCCGTTGAATTTTAAAACGGTTCCCACAAACCCTGTGGAGTCCTGCCATGCCCCAGACAGGTGATGACAAACACGGCTTAGAAAGTACATAGTTGCTTTATAGAGACTTAAGCAGATGCGTCTTCCCTCACAAATGAGTCAAGCTAAGACTGTACATGTGGCTTTACTTGCAATAAGTTCTTAACTGTAGTAACTTTTAGCAGTCACTAATATTTGCAATTATCTATCTGTACCATTAAGCCCATTAAAACACCAGGAGGTTATTTTTCCATATTCTTAGATATCCTTTTGTATTGGGTAAAACCTCTCACTTTTTTTTCATCTGTGTGTTGAACAATATGATAATAATATTTTTCTGTTTATTAAATTAGCAACTACTCCGTGAGATGCAACAGATGGCAAGTCGCCCCTTCGCCTCCATCAACGTTGCCTTAGAAACAGATGAAGAGCCGCCAGATCTCATCGGGGGAAGCGTAAAGGTGAGTGCTGGTGCTTTAGGATGGTCCTTACCACCATTAATCACGGATGCTCGTTTTAAACTGTGGTTAACGCAGTAATCCCAAATCCTCTGTTACATTCCTGCAAGAGTCCAGGGGGACCCGCAGGTATCATTTTCGTTTGCTTTTACCTCTTTGGGCATCATTTACAGCTTTTGGCCTGGTTTGAATAAAAGTGTGTATGAGGTTTTGTGTTTGCCTTGTTAGTTTTTATGCCTCAGAATAGAGAAGAATGCAGCTTCACAGAGAACATTTGGCTAGAAATAACTATAGGTGCTGCAAATAGAAACCATTTTTCTGCGATATTGCGAAGCAAACAGGATTACCATCATCTCTGTGCACTGTGATAGCGTTAACATATTTTTGATTATAACTGTATGTTCAAATACCTCTTGTGATGCCCAAACAGGAGTGCGGAGAGATCATTGTCTTACACCAGGCTGGCACGTTCTTAGACACAACATGTATTTTTAGGAAAAAAGCGTCTGAAAGGAGACTAATGAATTAAAAGAATTTTTTAATGTGATGCTTTGACTAGCAGACTTGTACACAACAGAATGAAGAACCTGAGAACCCTGATTATTTTTGTTTCTTGTCTAAGGCAGCTGTTTTGTTTTATTTAGATTTAAGTTTTTTTGAAGTTCTTCCTCATTAGTCCAAGCACAAAGTTTCTCACCCTCTATTACAGTGACAAGAGAGCAAATTCTGCTTTTCTGTTAGAAGATGCGTGTTTTAATTATTTTAAAGCACATAAAAACAGTCTGACCCCGCAAATTCTGGTTTACGAGTAATAATATTTAAGTCTTGGCCTTAGTATCTGGAAAGGCCACGGTTCAGGTGGCCTGCATAGCTTTAGCTCTTCCTTATTTATGTGTGAATATAGTCTTTCATGGCAAGTTGTAGCACTTTCTCCACCAGATTGGTGACTTGCGTGTTCTGGGTGGACATGATGTAGAAGAAACTTTTTAATGTATTGTCTAGTTTCGGGGTTTTTTTTTTCTGGTTTTTTTCCCTGTTTCTTCCCAAACTTTTAATTGGTGACTTGCGTGTTCTGGGTGGACATGATGTAGAAGAAAACTTTTTAATGTATTTCTAGTTTCGGGTTTTTTTTTTCCTGGTTATTTACCGTGTTCCTTCCAAACCTTTAGACCCAAGATTGAAAGATTACTGTGATTCTGCCCCACATTTGAGTCCTTCATGAATTAATTGTTACCTTTCTCTGAAGTCAGGGATTATTGTCCCTGTTTTGCATGGATGAGCCCCGGAACGTAGTGAAAATACAGTAAAATTTTCAAAGGCACTCGGTAATTTGGGGTACATGAGTGACTTGGCAGCTAAGTTGACCTGTCTCTGGGACCTCTCCTCTGGGGCTCTGACTTTCATTTGACTCCAGATCATTCAGTTTTTCTGAGTTTTTGTAATTTCTCCACCTCTTTTACGAGGATGGTAGGCACTGGAAGTCATTAACTGCTAATAGCTAATAGCTTCAAGACTTTGAAATACATGCTCGTAAAATTGGATTGTCACTCAACAAATTAGAATGAACCTTTTTTTCATTGCTGCGTCGAAGAAGCCGTGGGACGTGTGTGGATGTTCCCATCGGGCTGGAGGCAGATTTGTGAGGCTGTAACCGGGCTGCCGATGTGTTTGGGTTGCAGTCTCTCTGTCTGCAGGCATTTTCCTTCCCCTCTTCCCATTTTCTGGAAATAAGCAAACTGAAAACACCTCTTCTGTAGGATCAGACCAGAACAAAGCAGTCCTAAACTCATTGATCTCTCTTGACAAGTTCGTCTGCACTCATGAACTACAGAGAAGAGAGTAAACTTTGGACCTCTTCTGTTGCGATGAGCGTGTTATTTCTCCTCTTGTTCAGCAGACAGTGCTTTTCCTCTCCTCATTCGGGCTTTGTTGTTCGCTTTCTCCTCCACACCTCTCCGCTTTTTGTTTTCTTCTCAGTTCCTTCTTTGATTACAGGAGCGTTGAACTCATCTCTTTTGAAGTGCTTCCATAACACCACAGACAGGATTTCATCTTTCTCTCACTCGCGGCTGAGCTTCCTTGCTTTCCCATGCCGTCATATTCCACACCTCACTTGTGTGACCTTGAGTTAATTGAGAGCGGATGGAAAAACTGCTTTTAAGCAGAATAAGGCTGTGGACGGATGTCCTTTTCAGACCCAGAAATTGCCAACAGCTAATTGCCCTCTATGCTCATAACTTGTACCAATGTTTCTTAATCAACATCAAGTTTAAACGAGATGGTTTGGTTCAGGCAAACGACACAAACCTTGCACAGAAGCCTGAAGGCACGTAGGGGACATGGACACGGACGATTGTGCCAGCAGGTAACTTAATCTGCTGGAAGATCTGGGTGCAGAATGAGGATGCTTTTTCATGACGAGTTGCTAAATTTTGAGGAGTTTTATGTAATTTTTTATCAACTTGGAGAATGCGTAAAAGTCAGGAGTGTTTCAGCAAAGTTGAAGTCACATGGTGACAAGAGGACGCTCAGGAAGTGTGTGGATTGTGAGCAACTTGGGGAATGACCCTTCCGAGGTAGTCTGGCCTGTGGGGTGCTGCATATAAATGAATTGAAATAGAAGTGAAAAAGCAGTCTCACATCTCTGGGGTCAGCTCCAGGTTTTCTCCCCATCCTTTTTGCAGCTGCCTGTATGGGGGAAAGCTCTTAGCAGGAGAGATGAGCTGGGACAATACAGAATTGTAGAACTGCATTTCTCCTTGTGTTTTGTCTGTTCTTTAATTATTAGCCAAGAAAAGAGTGAAATGTTGCTGTGTTGTGGGCCCATGAGCCACTCTCTGCTTAGTCCGCCATTCGCTGTGTCAAAATTTGAGAGCCTTCATTTTCATGCCAGGAATCCAGACTTGCTTTATCATAAATGCATTGATGTTTTTCTTTCCCCGTGTGAATCAAAGCCTTTGGTTCATAACGAGTTTATTTAAGGGTTACAAAGGAGAAGTGGAAAATGGGACGTCTTGTCTGCAAGAGATTAATTTCCTTTTCCATTGGGCATAGCCAACTGGCAGCCAGTGTCAAGCTAGTTCCATCCTCAGCGAAGGTTTTCCAGCTGGACAGTGTTAGAACCATGTTTTCAATTAGTATTTTTCCTGGGGTACTTAGAAGTAATAGAAAGTGATTTACCTGCAGGGAAACTATTCATATTGCAGTCTGCAGCTAGGCAACACGTAACTAACTGCTTTGGTTTATTTCCCACTCAACAAATACCCGCTGAATCACAAATCTGCCGCTAAATTTCTTAGTTATTACAAAATCCATTGGCTTTTCTCTGCAGCTTTTTGTACGTTTGGAGGTGCTGTGTATCGTGATTTTTTTTTTTTTTTTCTAAGGAGTTTTAGCATTTAGTTATTACAAAATCCATTGGCTTTTCTCTGCAGCTTTTTGTACGTTTGGAGGGGCTGTGTATCGTGATTTTTTTTTTTTTTTTCTAAGAGTGTTTAGCATCGCTGGATATCTGGGACTCACCCAAGTGCCTGAACTGGTATCGCTGTAACTCAGGCTTTTTTAGATCTTATCTGACTAATCAAAGTCCTGTATTCCTCTGCAGCCACTCTTAGAACAAGTTTTCCTGGAAGAATTCAGGAAGTTTATAATTTTGACATTGATTTCCAGCTATCTTGAAGTTGGTGAAGGCGCGAAGTTAACACTTGTAGGTTCCTGGGGAAAACACACACAGAGCATAGCAAGCGAATGCTAAACTTGAGCAAAGCACCTGCAGAATCAACCAGAAAATTGTTGCATTAGAAAAAAAATTACCTTTGTTGGAAAAAAATTGTCTTGGAGGCGTTTAGAAGATTTGCAGAACACTCATTGTTTGCATTATAGAGCTGGTCTGTAAAGCAGCCTTTGCTGTGCTGTGTTTAGGGACCCAACGTGCAAAGCCAGTGCTCAGAGTTGATCATCTTTGTGTCCCTGATCAACAGGCTGCCCACATCTGTAGTGGGAGAAGTCTTTGGTGAGCAAAATCCTTCTGAAACTCATTTAGCAGATTCTGTACCTTCATGCCAACAGGCATCTGGTTCTGCTGTGTTAAGCTTCTGAGGGCAAAACGGCTTCACTGCAAATCCTTAGTCAGATGTCACCTCACCAAGCTGGCTGATCCCTTAAAAAGAGCAGGAAAATTGATGGAAAATAGCACCTCCCTCTAGTGATTAGTTTGCATTGTTATGGAAGAGTATGCTGTAGAGTGGTTTAAAGGCTGTCAGAAGGTCCCATCTGTTCAAGAAATACAGAGATGAACTGGTGGGCTGGTCGAGGAGGGGGCAAGAGATACCACAGATCTATATTCTCAGTCTGCTTGTAGTTCGCATCAGAATGGTGCCCTTGGGAAGTTCCTTTTACATTGCAATGAAGTCACAACCATCAGGAATAGATAGAGAAGTGAGAATTTTGAAACCCTGTGCCACAGGATGATGGGTTTGAGGAAGCTGCAGTCGTACCACTGGGGTGAGGAATGATTTGGATTGAAGCATCGTCCATCTCCAGCACTTCTACAGGGTGACTTCATCTTAATTTTTACTTGTAGCTTTGTGCCCTGCTGTGTTGGGCTATTTCATGTCATGAGAGGAATTCAGTGAAGAACAACTAAGGACCAAAGAGCTGACTGGTTTTGGGGCTGTTATCCTGTTCTGGTTGTCACTCTGGGTGACTTATTTCCCCTTTAGTTAACATGTTGCTGACGCACTATTAGTCCATCAAATGTGCTGATGGACCAGCTTCCGTGACCCGATCCCCACCCACTT
>NW_010395815.1:87469-88742 GCF_000710305.1 Buceros rhinoceros silvestris | reverse complement strand
CGCTCCCAACCCACTTCACTTAAAACAAGCTGGGTTACTGTAAGCACAGCAAGTGCCAAGTCTCCCACTTTTGCTGTGCCACCAGGCTGAAACTGGGGCTCCTCATGCAAGCAGGCAGGTTTGGAAGGGTGGCAGCCTAGAGCTGGGATATCTGAAAGTAGCCTTGAATAGAAATGACCAGGCTATCAAGATGCATTGGAGGGGGGCAGAGCAGGTTAGGGGTTTGCAGAGGTGCTATAAATAAACTGGAAGGGAAAGTCATTCATTATCCTCAAAAGGATAATGGTTGGAGGAAGGGGATGAAATTGAGGGGAGAAAACATAAACTGAATAATCTTAGCCTGATGTGGCAGTTGCTGGAGATGGTTCATGCACAGCCTTTGGAGCCAGAAAGGCTGGTTTTATTTCCCCTGACCTGTCTAGGGCAGGCTGCTTGGGCTTGTTAGCTTGCCTTTTGAAATGCAATTTAATTTTTAATGTCTTATTTCTGGGGTTTCTCGCATTTGCTGGTTCTAAGAGCTTTTCCTTACGTTAACACTAAGGTGTTCAAAGTGTGTCAGCATGTAGCTGTTTCCTTGTCTTTGGCAAAAGCACTTCCCCCATTAGACTCGCTCCCTGTGTGCAAGCGGATGGCAGGAGCCCTCTTGTTGCTTCAGGGTGACGAGGGACATAAAACAAGAACCACAGAATCATTTGGTTGGAAAAGACCTTTAAGACTGAGTCCAACCGTTCCCCCAGCACTGCCAGGTCCCCACTGACCCCTGGCCCTCAGCACCACCTCCACACAGCTGGTCAACCCCTTCAGGGATGGGGACTCCACCACTGCCCTGGGCAGCCTGGGACAGCCCTGCGCAACCCCAATAGGGAACCAAGAAATGGTTCCTCAGGGACAACCTCAACCTCCCCTGCAACAACTGGAGGCTGTTTCCTGTTGTCCTGTTGCTTGTTGCTTGGGAGAAGAGACTGACTGCCTCCTCGCTCCAACCTCCTGTCAGGGGTTGTCAAGAGTGAGAAGGTCTCCCCTGCGCCTCCTTCTCTCCAGGTTAAACACCCCCAGGTCAAATACCTCATAAAGCATCCTCCTAATGAATTTTTCCGGTTAACTAGTGCTGGGTATCTTGGTTAGATTTCTGTTACAAAATTAGGGTCTTTGGGGGGAAATTTTTGCTACTTCCATAATACAATATGGAATATAAATCTTTGGAAGCTATCATGAGATCAACAGAGACATCTTTTAAGCCTGTTTTGTGTTTAGGGAGTATTTGGCTGGTATT
>NW_010395815.1:81223-87287 GCF_000710305.1 Buceros rhinoceros silvestris | reverse complement strand
CAGCAGGATGGACCCTGATTTTAGCTGATAAGGAGGAATTTGCTGGAGGGAGGAGAAGGAGCACGAAGCTTCCCACAGGAGATGGTTTTTCTGAGCTCTTTTTTCCCTCTAGTGCAGACAACTGTCTCTTCTGATTGAAGCACTAATAACACCAGCAGCTTCTCAAAAAACATTATGGGGGTCCTACTCACATTCCTTTATGCCACGTAGCTGTTTTGTGTGTCGTGTTTGCAGTCTTCATCCAACTGTCCTATTCCGTTGGGTTTTTTTACTTATACTTTTTCATGTGCAAAAACCAGCCAAGTGGTAAAAAAGAGCCAGAAAAATCTTTCCTCTTCTCTCATATGCAGTCAAAATAAATATCCACCATTGGCCATATGTATTTTGCCCAGATTTGCTACCCATGGCCTCCCAGGGCATCTGCAGGGAATGGGAAAAGAAGGGCGAGTGCTGGATTACATGAGCGGCAGCGCTCAAAGCTGTGACACGAAGTTTTGTCATTTCAGGGTGAGCACTTCTGAAATACAAACTTGGCTAGTGGAATCCTTCCCTTAGCGAGAGCTCGTGTCTGTGTTTCGCTGGGTTGACAACAGGCACTTTAAACTAGAAAACAGTTGTTAAACACGGCGGGAGAGAAGCTGGTGTCTTGTAGAGGCTGGTGTGCGTGTGTGCTCCCGGTTATTGGTGACTCAGGATGCTCGGGTCTGTATTTTCAATTTCAGACCGTTAGTCTTCACATACGTGTCTCGATATGATTTTTACTTAGTTCTTCACATGCAGGAACACGGCGTTGGGGCTGTCGTGAGCAATTCATTCCCCAGCCCCTGCGTCAGTTCCAAGGTACGTATCAGGAACAAGGTAAATGTAAATTTTTAATCTAGTCTCATTTACTGCAAATTATTGCTGGAAGTTCATTCATCTCTATCTTGGAGGACATACATATTACCCAGAGAATATGATTTTTAAAACTTAATACTCTATTTTTTTATAGAAAATTGCTTGTAACTTATTTTACAAATGTTCAGTCAGCTTTTAATGGCACAATTTAAAAACTTGCAAATGAAATCTGACCCTTTTTCTACCGAGTGAAATCATCTGAAGAAGTGGAATCAAATAATAAAGTTGAACTGTTTCAGTAATGTTCCTCTTCTCTTGCCCCCACCATAAGATTTTTCCTTTATTTTAATTTCCTTACTGGAAATTGAAAACCATGTTATTTGATCAAACCACAGAAATATGTTTTCTTGTTAAGGAAAAAAAAATCTCCACAGTATTTTTTTTTAATGCATTTTGAAAAGCAATATGCTGGCAGTGTATTACAGACCCTAAATAAAAGGGATGCTGTGTTTTTTAAATTACACAGAATATTTATTGTTCTAGCCATTAGCTTTATGTGACACATTATTAACCTTTTGAATTTGTCGAATATAAGCAGCGTAAATAGAAATAATGAGATGAAATAAAAAAGAATGTTTAGGTTGAACATCACGCAATTCAGCTTGATGGAGGAAAGCATTTGGCTGTGAAATTGTCTCCCGAGGGAACTGGTGGTGCACTCCACACCTGGGCCACCTAGAAATAGCCCAGAGCCCTGGAAAACGCCCTGTTTGTGTGGAAAATCCTGCTGGAGAAGGCGGACTAATTAAATGACCCAATAGGTCTCTTACTGCTTTTAACTTCTGTAATTGTTTAAGCTTTACACAGATTAAGTACATGTCAAAACTCATAAACAACTCAAATTGCTTGGCTTATTAGTGCTGGGTTTGGCCAGTGAAGTCATCTGTGGAGAACAGCGGAGAACAGATTTCGCTGCCTGCAGGAACAATGAAGTTGTCACCACTTAGTAAAATACCATTAACTTCATATTTTCCTCAAAAAAAAGGATAATCACCATTTCCAAGCACCCAAAAGGCGTGATAGTGCTTCCCAGTTAAAAAAAAACCACAGAGTGCACCTTCCTGATGGTGCACATTGTCCAGTAAGGCATGTTTAAATTCATGCGCCAGGCTGAGAGGTCTTCACTGGTTTATTGGCCTTTGTTTGACATCTGCACTACCCTGATTTCCTAATTGTTGGGATTTTTCACACCATTTCCATTGATCGTAGCTTTGCTGGCGTGGAGGAGCAATCGAAGTCTATTGCAAGAGAAACGCTCAGGCTATTTGTGGCCAACAGGTCAAGGGAGAGGATCCTGCCCCTCTGCTCTGGGGAGACCCCCCTGCAGGGCTGGCTCCAGCTCTGGGCTTCTCAGCCCAGCAGAGACATGGAGCTGTTGGAGCGGGGCCAGAGGAGCCCCCGGAGGGATGGGGGGGGGGAACCCTGGAGCTGTTGGAGCGGGGCCAGAGGAGCCCCAGGAGTGATGGGAGGGTGGAACCCTCTGCTGGGAGGAGAGGGGAGAGAGCTGGGGGTGTTGAGTCTGGAGCAGAGAAGGCTGCGGGGAGACCTTAGTGCAGCCTGTCAGTGCTGAAAGGGGCTGCAGGAAAGCTGGGGAGGGGCTTTTCATCAGGGGCTGTTGGGACAGGACAAGGGGTGATGGGTTCAACTGGAAGAGGGAGATTCAGACTAGAGAGAAGGGAGAAATGTTTGACACTGAGGGTGGTGAGACCCTGTCCCAGGTTGCCCCGAGAGGTGGGAGAAGCCCCATCCCTGGCACCATTGCAGGTCAGGTTGGCCCTTGGGACTCTGAGCAACCTGCTCTAGTTGCAGATGTCCCTGCTCCCTGCAGGGGGTTGGGCTGGATGAGCTTTAAATATCCCTTCCAACCCAAACCATTTTATGATCAGCTGCATGAAATTGTGTCTTCAGCACACTCACAATGTTTCTTTGAGGACAGGAAGTAACTTTTGGAAAGGGTGCCTGATGGGTAGACCAGGTACATTCATCTGTTCTTAGCACAGATACAGCCTGAGCAGCAGCATCCCCTTTGGTGACCATCCTGGTTGCACCCGGAGGAGACATATTCTTCTGGCTACACATTTCTTACTGCTGCTGTGCCTGTCAGCAGGTGCAGGCGTGCTCTGTGTTTTTTCAAGGACATGGCTTCTGCCTGACGAGCTGTTGACTGCCAGTTTGGCTCATGTGGATTGACCCACCACCAAAGGTGAGATCCTCTTACCCCATTAACTGTGGTCTTCATCCACCCGCTCCAGCAGCTGGGCTCCGCTCTCCCTCTATGCCCCCATCGTGGTGTGTGACTCTGCTGTAGAGGCACTGCGTGAAGCTGTCATCATGTGCCAAGTGTCTGAGGGATGCACCTTATTTGCATAGATTTGAATAATGTCTACTTTATTGTGCCATTAAGCCTTCAATAAAAAGGAATTGCTTCTATAATTCAACAATGGGTTTATCAAAAGACTCTAAATTATAAAAGTCTCTGGTAGAGGCTTGTTTTAACATCTGACAAAAGGTCTTACAAGTTTGGAGATCTCTGTTTTGGGGGTTTTTTTAGTGGGCCATTAAAAGCCACCTGTTAGACTGAAGCACGAACATTTGTAACAACGTGATCTCTGCTTCCCAAGTCCACTCCAAACCTTCTTGCAGTAAAGCAGCTTGGATCTGCAGCAAGACAGTTCAGACACCACACAGGAGGTGGATGTGCTGCAGAGGTTGGGGACTAAAGGAGATGTGAGCTCTCCTTCGGTTTCCTGACAAAAATTCAACTTGATGAAGCCGGACAGCTTCTCCTTAGCTGCTTTGTGCTGTGGTGCACCTACACAGGTCGTGTCAAAACACGAGCAGGGTCTCAGCAAAGCCAGTTGGGGGTGAGATCCACAATCAAGATAACCACTAAGTTGCTGGTTGAATTACTCACCTGTTCCTTGGTGTTTGCAGAACGCCTTCCCCAGGCTCCACTGCCGGGTTGCTCTGTATCTTGCAGAGGGTGCAGTATGACCTTCACTCCCAGCTGACCTCTTGCATCAAAATCAACATTCCCGTCACTTGGCGTGTGAGTCATTTCATCAGGCTGCGCTTTGTCTCTTGGCCTGGAGAGCGCACGCTTGGAGATGAGATGTGCTATGAGTCACAGTTCAAAAAGCAGGTGCCTGAACTGGTGCTGTCAAAAATAAATTTGCAGGACTTGATTCTTTATGCTGGTTTTTGCTGTTACTAACTGCAGCTTGTTGCAGGAAAACGGCTGGTTTTGATGGACAGTACACCATTTTTCCCCTTCTAAACTGAAGATCAACAGTAGCTGCGGCAAGATGATCTTGTGCTTAATTCCTTCCAAATTATCTTCCAAGTGCCTGACAGATTTTGGATGCATCATTATAGAAAATATCCTTCCTTGCTTGCATGGTTAATAGAAACAAAGTTCTCCGTGCGGTGAAATATTAACAATTTCTTATGAACGCTCAGCTTTTCTGAGCAGGTCGACAAGGGAAGGAAGGAGGCTCAGAGGTATGTCTGCTGCCCTCAACTATCTATGGTACATCAGATAGATTAAAAATCACTGCATCATGAGAGTCAGACTCATCCCCATAAAATAATGCTGAGATTTAGGTATCAGCGTGGCCAGCGTCCGCTGTTGCTCACTGGGGGCAGCACTGGATGCCTGTTTGGGGCTCTTTCAGCACCAGTGACGCCTGCGCAGGAGGTCCTTGTGGTTCAGAGTGGGACCAGGACTGCAGAGAGGAAGAAGACGTGTGACCTTGAGGAACGAAATAAAAATCCCATGCAAAAGGAAAGATCATGCCCATAGGGACTCATGAGAATTTCTGCCACACGCTCAGGGTTCATTAGTCGGAAAGGGCAGAGGAGGAGAAAGGGTCCTGCTTGGGGCTGAGAGATGAGCTAAATTACCCTCAGAGTCCCTTCAACTCTGTGACTGAGAGCTGGATAATGAACCTCTTCTATTTCTTAGCATTTTATGATGTGCAGGAGAATCAAGGTGGTTTCGATACCATTACAGAGGCCTTGTCAAAGCCTGAAGGGCCTCTAAGGTCACCCATGGACCAGAGCAGCAGACAAGGTGCAGAGAGGGACTGTTGGGAGAGATGGAGAAGGGAGGGGTTGTGTTCAGAGAAGAAATTCAGGGCATTGCTCATTCATATGAGCCAAAGTAAGGCTGAGATGTGCTGTAGTACCCCCGTAGGGTAAAGCCCGGGGAGGGTTAAGACACAGAGGAACGTGAATGATGAATAAATTTAGGTGGGAAAGAATTGAGGTTAGAAGAAAGTTTCTGGCGTCAAGAGTGGTGAGATCCAAGAGAAGGGAGCCTCTGGAAAGGTCTCGCAGAGGTGATGGCACAGGCTGAAAGTTTAACTGCTTTCAAAGCAGAGCATTACACTTCTGTGTGCAGTGACTTTTATTAGTGAAGGGCTGGATTTGGTGACAGTGAGGAACATTTCCCATCCTCTTCTTTCTGCATATTGGTTGGAGGATGATGAGTGAGCTGCTGAGCATCCCCATCAGAAAGCACATTGGAGTAGAGCTGCACTGAGCAGATTATGTTGGGGGAGGAATGGATATGCAGAAGCATTTTGATTAGAATTCTGGAATTACGGAATGGATTGGGTTGAAGGGGCCTTCAAAGCTCATCCAGTCCAACCCCTGCAGGGAGCAGGGACATCTGCAATAGAGCAGGTTGCTCAGAGCCCCAGGGGCCAACCTGACCTGCAATGGTGCCAGGGATGGGGCTTCTCCCACCTCTCGGGGCAACCTGGGACAGGGTCTCACCACCCTCAGCGTCAAACATTCCTCCTTTCTCTCTAGTCTGAATCTCCCTCTTATAGTCCTGTCCCAACAGCCCCTGCTGAAAAGATTGTCCTCATCTTTCCTGTAGCTCCCTTTAAGTCCTGGAAGGCTGTAACAATGTGTCCCTGGACCCTTCTCTTCTCAGGGCTGAATAATCCCAATTCTCTCAGCCTGTCCTCCCAGCAGAGGGGTTCCAGCCCTCTCACCATTTTTGTGGCCATTAATTCAGGAGGAAAAGCGAATATATTTAAAAGGTATTAGGTGAACTTTTGGCCTTGTTCAGTTGCTCCTTCATCCTTTTCTTCCCCCCACTACTTCTCTGCTTGATCTTTGCGGCTCGCTCTGCTCAACGCTGAGGATGAGCATGAGT
>NW_010395815.1:76431-81068 GCF_000710305.1 Buceros rhinoceros silvestris | reverse complement strand
AGCAGGACTCTTATATTAGCAGTGGAATAAGTGTAGTACTTAGCTCTCCCTAAAAGACGATCAACGTTGAGCTGGGTGCACACTCCCACTCGTACGCCAGAAGTCCATGGGCTGTATTTCTGCGGTCGCCTTCTCTGTGCTCTCTCCATTACCTCTGGTAATTGAGTCGCCTGTGGAATATAGCACCAGGGTATGCTCGGCTGCTTTATGGGAAAAGCATTATTTTGAGTTTGATCCCTTTGTTGGGGGTGGGAAGAAATCCGCGGTCGTAAACTGGGCAGACGGCAGCTCGCGTCATTACAGCCTGTAGAATACGTATTTATCTGCCTTGCGCAGACTAACAAATTGTTGTGGCAATCATTACAGTAAATATGAGAGATGAAAACAGTTTGAAGTTTCATTTTGCTCGCTGTCTCTGT
Source organism: Buceros rhinoceros silvestris (assembly GCF_000710305.1). NCBI lineage: Eukaryota > Metazoa > Chordata > Aves > Bucerotiformes > Bucerotidae > Buceros > Buceros rhinoceros. Next base: position 80,649 of record NW_010395815.1, on the reverse strand, counting down.
TTTTTCTTTTTTATTGAGCAGCAGTAATTTAATAGCACTGTTTGACTCCTGCTCTGTTTTTTCAGTGTTGCGTTGTATTGAGTTTCTGTTGAACGTTTAAGGACAGCGGTACCATTTTCCGCCTAATAGAAAAAGCAATAATTATTTCATTTATACCAAGGTAGAATTTGTCCCTACTACACAAGAAAGCAGAAAGCACTGAGCATTGCAGGTAAAATAGTGCTTCTCAGCTTTGTTGGCTTATGTGTACCTGTACACATAGGCGTAGATTTGCATCCTCATCTTACTGCTCTGCCATCCCACACTAATACTCATCCCGTGAAACCATGTAGGGCTCGGGGCCCAGCTCTGGTGAGGTCATATTTTAGTTTCTGGGTTGTGCTGTTGCATTTTGTCTTTCTAATGATATAAAATAGCTGATGATCATTCAAACAAAATTTTAGAAGAGTACAGAGGAAAGGTGCTCTTCAGAGGCCCTGAGGATCAGCAAGGTATCCTGCTATCAGCTCCTGTAAGGTGGGAGAAAGCTGGCTGCCCAGAATTGTTTTGGCTGGAAAAGACCTTTAAGATCATCGAGTCCAACCGCTGCCCCAGCACTGCCAGGTCCCCACTGACCCCTGGCCCTCAGCACCACCTCCACATGGCTGCTCAACCCCTCCAGGTATGGGGACTCCACCACTGCCCTGGGCAGCCTGGGACAGCCCTGCACAACCCCAACAGGGAAGAAATGGTTCCTCAAGGACAACTTCAACCTCCCCTGGCACACCTTGAAGCTGTTTCCTGTTGTCCTGTTGCTTGGGAGAAGAGTCCGACTCCCACCTCGCTCCAGCCTCCTGTCAGGGAGTTGTGGAGAGCCAGAAGGTCTCCCCTGAGCCTCCTTTTCTCCAGGCTGAACCCCTCCAGGTCCCTCAGCTGCTCCTCGGCACACTTGTGCTCCAGACCCTGCTCCAGCTCCTCTGCCCTTCTCTGGACACGCTCCAGGCCCTCAATGTCCTTCTTGGGGTGAGAGGCCCAAACTGAACCCAGGTGTCCCCAGCCCAGGGGGATGATCCTTGCCCTGGTTCTGCTGGCCACACCAGTGCTGACACATGGCAAAATGCCGTTGACCTTCTTGGCCAGCTGGGCACACTGCTGGCTCATCTTGAACCACTGTCGACCGACACCCCCGGGTTCTTTTCTGCTGGGCGGTTCCCAGCCTGGAGCATTGCAGGGTGTTGTTGTGACCCCAGGGCAGGACCCGACGCTTGCCCTGGTTGCCTCTCAGCCTCTTGGCCTCAGCCCATAGCTCCAACCTGCCTAGATCCCTCTGTGGAGCCTCCCAACCCTCCAGCAGATCCACACTCCTGCCTAACTTGGAGTCATCTGCAAGCTGATGGAGGGCGCCCTCGATCCCCTCGTCCAGATTGTTGCTAAGCTGCTAAGGAGAACGGGCCCCAATATCGAGCCCTGGGGAACAGCACTTGTGACCGGCTGCCAGCTGGATTTGACTCCGTTCACCACCACCCATTGTTATCAATTCACATTTACCTGAAAACTTTATTTCCTGTCCACGTTTTTAATGTAAGTGTGAAACAGGCTTCAGTAAAGCGCATTATGAGTAGCCCGTCTTAGGATGCAGTAGGTCAGTGAAACCAGACCCACAGCCGGGATCACAAACCCATCCTCAGCTCTACAGGATCTTCTGCTTTTTGGTTTAAAAAAGGGCGGTACAATCCAGTAAACTTTCTAAAGCACTTTTAGCTCCCAGAGCAACCAGCTACCTAAGAACATAGTCCAGAGCAGACACTGGGAATTGAACAGGACCCCTGGGGAAAGAACAGAACTGAAAGACACAACTGGGGGAACACAGCTGAAAGCGAACAGTGGCGAAACTGAGAGTTTGGGCTTGGCAGTAAATGTTCTTTACCGTGTTAGTGCCTGCGGTGCTGCAAAGGTGTTCGGTGGAGTTAAACTCTGGAAATAGAAGTTGAAGTGCCGGGTCACAGTCATCAGACGTGCCGATGCTCGTGATACACCTGTGATGGGTTCGAAGGAAAATAGCCTCAGTCCTGTTGTTTCATGCAATCTGCTCCTTTGTGATTGAATTTAGGGAGAAACACAAGCCTTGTACAGTGCTTGACTTTTTAATAGCTAGATTGTTATTCAGTAAATGTGGTTTTCTTGCGATGACGAGGGTTTGGGTTGTTACTGACACTGGTTTCAGCTTTGCTAGCTGCGTGCTGGAAATTTGCCAAGCGCAGAAACACGGTTCGTGCCCTGAAGCTTGTATGATCAGAAAAAGACGATGCCGGGGGAAGAGGGAGGGTGCAACATGCTGTATAACATTTGTTTTCTCCTCTTCCTTCCCTCACTGCAGACTGTACCAAAGCCAATCGCGCTGGAGCCCTGCTTTGGGAACAAAGCAGCCGTTCTCTCTGTGTTCGTGAGGTTGCCTCGAGGACTTGGGGGTATTCCGCCACCAGGACAGTCAGGTGAGGAATATCGTCGTCTCCGCTGGCTCGGTATTAACTCTGTACTCTGTCCCCAGCCTCGCAGAGGCACGGTACGGTCTCAGACTCGATCCTGCAGTAATTGCTGTATCCACAGCGCAGCAGAGGATGCGCTCAGGTTATTTTAAACTAACGAGCTTGAGCCCCGCTAGCTTCCGACCTGAGCTTTGATGCAATTTCTTGGGTCAGTTGATGGATGAACATTTGGTATTTGGCTTACACTTTAATTTGTGGCTGGGGAAAAAGGGGGAGCTGGGACAGACAGGTTTGCAGTAGTGACTTATGAAAGCAACTTGTCTCCCAGCCTATTCCCCTTCATTCCCACATACATTTGTAAAGAGACATCGAGTCTTTTCAAAGCACCCATGCCCTTTTCTTAGCAATTCTGAAGAAGTTTTCTCCACCCAGCTTAAGATTTCCTTGTTCTCAGCCACTTCTCACTTAAACCTGTTGTCAGGGCACCAAGACATAGTCTCCTGGGCAGTTCGTGATTTAATGGGGTTTTAATGGTTGGACTCAATGTAAAGTTCATCTCCAACCTAAATGATACAGTGATTCTGCAGTGCTGTGTGGTGAAGCAGAAGATCTTAAAAGAACATTAGTTGGGCTTGAGATGGGATGGTTTGGTTGTGGAACGAAATCCCAGATGGCCAGTGGTGTTTTGTCTGTGGATCTTCCAGGAGGAGGTTGCAGAGGTGACGAGTGTCTGGGAAGTGTGGTGAAGCCTCCACACACACGTGCCTTGAGGATTTATTCTAGCACATTTCCTGGTGCAGAGAAAGACACCTCCTTTCGCTGTTATGGGTTTAACGTCCATTAATACCCGCACTTCTTATTCCCAGCTTTTTCTGCTGCAGTCGCTTTCAGTAAAACATGCAGTATTTAAAAGCTTATTTCCGAATAGCCGCTAGAGTTTAATCTCTTAAGCCAAAATGCTTCCCTAGTTCTCTTTTTATAATAACTCAGAAAATGATATTCGTTTCGTGGCTTGGAGGGCTTTTCTCAGCAGCGGTGGGAGGATTTGTTTCTTTGACTGTTCCGTTCCGTGACTGTTTTGTCTGGTTGCCTCAGGTCTCGCAGTGGCCAGTGCACTGGTGGACATTTCACAACAGATGCCAATTGCCTACAAAGAGAAATCGGGTGCAATACGAAATCGGAAACAGCAGCCCCCTGCACAGCCAGGAACCTGTATTTGATGCATGGACATCAGAAACTCTATAGGGTTTTAAACAAAATGGAAAAGGAATACCGAGGAGGAGGAAGAGGAGGAGAACGATTTCCACGTTGTGTCACAAGAGACTAGAAGCACTCGGAAAAACACAACTTCCCCGAACCCAACTTTTTCTCTCATCTACGTGATAGTTGGCTTTATTTGACAACTGCTCCACTTAAGTTTTATTGACACGTGGCTTCAGATTGCTCCTTTGTTTTCGTCAAGTTTAAAGTAAAATAATTTTATTGCAGGTCCGGTAACATCCGATCTCCGCCATTCATGGTCAGTGTAAATAGAACGGTAGCCCGATACGAATGACACTCAGGTTTACCCATGGAAAGTGCTTTGTAGTTCGTGTATTTATCAAACTGTACAAAAAGAAAACGATGCAGTGTTTACAGGTGCCAGTTCTCAACACATAAACACTACTATTAATCTTCAAAGCATCTTCATCCTTTGTTTTCATTTAATATTCTATGTTTATTCCCTCTTTAGTTAAGTGGAACTCTCTTCCGA
>NW_010395815.1:75481-76332 GCF_000710305.1 Buceros rhinoceros silvestris | reverse complement strand
GATAGAGCATTTCTGTGGTCATCACGGTCCAGAACATCAGGATCGCAAAAGCTGGGATGGTTTAAAGGTTGATATTGTGTGTTGCTCAGACCACGCGCGATGCCTGGAGAAGCTGAAGGTTGCTTTCGAAGGACTCAGTGTTTACACAGTCTTTACCTGCTTGGAGTACACCACACACAAGTGCCTAGACTTGAACAGATCTAGGGAGTGAGGAGACTGCTACACACCTTTCTTTTTAGCATCGTTATATTCCCTCTAAAAACATGTATACACACATCCAGAGGGTCACCCGAGGCAGTCGGTGTTCTTTGTAATACATCACATGCAGTCAGGGGAAAATGGCATTTTCCTGACCAACAAACTGCTCAACCAGATGGAAATACCTGGAGAGAAAGTAGAGTTTCAGTATCTCATAAGAAAACTCCTGGTTTTACCAGCGGTTTTAACAGAAGCAGTTTGTGTTCCAGGTCAGATATGTTATATTTCTTCTGACTTTCTCTACCTGTTTGGTTTCTTTCCCTCCCCCTTCTCTTGCCGTTCTTCTGGATGAGAGCTGAGCTGTGCCAGAGCTCAGAGGCGTCACTCCTCAGCAGTAAGATTTGCTCCATCTCCTTACAGGGTGTAAAAAGCAACACTCCAGGTGCCAGATCATTTGAGGATGAAGTAAAAAAGAACTTTAAATAAAAATCAAGCAAAGCAGCTTCATTTGGCCACAGGTTTGAGTTCCACCTGGTCAGTTCCTGGTATTTCCCATTGGGGTTGGACTCTCTTAGATGCTGAAGAAGGTGACTTGGTGGAAGGAAGGGACTTGCAAACAGCAAAGAGGAAACTTGGCTTTCGGCGGGGGGGGG
>NW_010395815.1:72030-75398 GCF_000710305.1 Buceros rhinoceros silvestris | reverse complement strand
CTGTTGGGGGGGGGGGGGGTTGTGTCAAAGCATCTGAAGTGCTCTGACTAGTTGGAATAACATCTGGAGGTTCAAGGTTGGACTTCACCCATCAGCCTGGTGCCCAGCATCTCCCTTGAATCTGCAACGTGGCGCGGTGCCGGGGCCACGCAAGTTGCGGTGTTGAAGCTGGTAGGAAGATGTTATGTGAAGGTGCCAAACGAGGCGTGTAATTGTTGCTCAGTCACAGTAAGTGTGGTTTCATCCAGGTCGCCGAGTCGCTGGTTTCCAGTGAGGACACCTAGTATTTATGGAACGGAGACGTAACAAGTGGAGGGAGGAGAAGGAAAGTGCTCTTGAATCTTCTGGCCAGGTAGCACCATTTGCAACATGAAACCCAAGTAACTGCATCTGCTTTTTGTGCACGTTTTGGTGATCGATCCCGTATCAACCACTCGGTTTTGTCTGGGTTTTTTTAACCTTGTATTTTGAAGCAGCTCTTTGGAGCGTGGTGGCATCACAATAAAAACGTGAGTTGCTGTGTTTGTCCGGACAGCAGTGATGCAGGACAGCCTGCTGGTTTACAGACCGTGGCAGATTATAATTCTGATTTAATGTGATATTTAACAAATACAACAGGAATGCAGAAAAAATACTGTGGAAAAAATGCATTTTATATATATGTGAGAGTGTGTGTGTGTGCGTGTGTATAAAATGCATCTGTTTCTAAACTAGAAGATTAAATGCCCTCTGGGGAAAAGAAATTATGGGAGGGGAAGGGGTGAGTTTTGTCTTTTAGAATGAAGGGGGTTAGGCAATTTAAGTTTTAACCGATGCACAGATTACCTCAGACAGATTCATCTCCTGAAAACCTTTTCTCACTTCCTGTGTGCACAGGGCTAACCTGAACTAGAGAAATAATACTGGACTAAAATCCCTCCCCTTTACATATTTTCAGGCACGATGCACATCCTCATGTTCAGAGATGTCTCCTTCTTGCTGCTCCAAGACTTTTTTGAGGAGGGGAACAGCCGACCCAAATGGGGAAAGCTCTTGTGCTTAAGCGCAGTCCTGAATAGGGAGACTTAAGCGAATGCTTAAAGCTCTTGATTAGGTTTTCCTGAACAGAAGCAGCTTTCAGAACAATAGGCCTGGAGGGGTGATACATTTTTACATTAACAAAAAGACCTAGATGTGGGTTTTTTCCCCCTGGAGAGCTAGATTGTCTGGTCTCAAACGCTTATGGAGCATGCCCAGAAGCGTAGCCACAAAGATGAGCAAAAATGATCAAATTTTGAGGTTTCACAGAACCAAAAAATGTAAATAGAGGAACAAGTCTTATTTGTATAAGTAAAACGCAACAGCTCCTTTAGGATGTAGCTCTGCTCTGTGTCTTATCTCCATCCTGTTGAGGGGGAAAAGAGAACTCTCATACATGTCTCTGCTGCAAACAGTTTCATCCCAACTTAGAGGTAAAATAGAGGCGAAGGAGGGAACGGAGGAGGGGAAGAGCCAAGATCAAAAGTGAAGGATTTGTGGGTTTATTACTTTTGGAGGTGAGGTGGGGGAAAGAGCAACCTTATTTCATGGGAGAATCTGTAAATAAGTGAAAAATAACACAGTGATTTTGCACTTGTACATAAACTATACAGTAGCGTGCAGAACATTGAGAGATTTAACGTGTATATAAACCAGAAAAATATTGAATGTATTTTTGATGCATTTTAAATTATGTATGAGTTTTGTCTTAATAACTTCTTCATATGATGAGTATTAGATAAACTTTCCAGAGCTTTAAAGAAGCATCAAATTATATTCGTGGTATCTTGCAGCATAAAGCGGGGAGGCAGAACTTGACTTTGATGTATTCAAACGCATTTCACTTAAATGTATAAGCAGAGTAAAATACGGCTCTTCCAATTCAAAGGGGAAAAAGCCCAACGCTTGAAGACAAGTAATAAATGTACTTACAGTAGTCGTTACTTGGAGGATTAAGTCAGCAGTTCAAGCCTCTGCCATTAAGATTGTGCCAGTGATTTCCATTCAGAATCACTATTTTCAAGCGTTTGTAACTGGCTGAAATTCAGCAATTCAAGATCTCAACCCTCAGAACATTTTTGAGAGTAGTCTTTAAAAAAAAAAGGAATAAAACCTCAGAAATCTTGTAGCCCTTTTATTCCAGAAAGCAGCTGCCATTGGATCTCCAAATAACATACTTTTTTTTTCGGCTCACCATTTTCCATTCTTTTTAGCCCAGGATTTTCTCTGGACTGTTGTAGTGACAGGAAACCCTGCCACAGTGTGGGTCAAGATGTGGGATACAAGAAGATTTATGGGACACAACCTTTGAATTATTGCCACTCGCCCTGGGCTTAAAACGCGCCGCGTTGTAATTGCCAAAGTAAAGCTGTACGTGATGGGGGAATGCCTGCGATTAGTGTCAAGTCGTAGCGTATAATGCACCGAAATTTGGTGGTGCGGTACCGTAACAGTGTGACGGCTGAATAGTGCTCGGAAACATCATTTTCTCTGCGGTCAGTGTTTACCAAAACGCATAGTCACTGGGTTTATCGTGTGGTTCTCAAACGGCAGCTCAGCTCGCTTGGCCCCACGTAAGCTGGAACGAGCTCTTGGGGAAATACCCTCACTCAAGAGGCTGAAATCAAACTTCAGGCTTTTCCCCGCTGAAAGTCCAGTGCTGCAAAGGATGAGGCTGATTCTCCACCCGTCACTGCTCCCGACGTCAGCAGCTGCTTGAGACCCTGAGTTAGGGACAGGGCATCAGCTGCATCTCTGACCCTGTCAAACCCTTTTCCCTGCAAACAGGGATTTGCCGGCGCTGAGCTTGCCAGAAAGCAAAGAACGGACCCTCCATGCCGGGAGCAACCTTGGGCCTCCTCCATCCAGCTCACAGCAGGCTGCGGGTGTCTCTACTTTTCCCGGTGTTGTTTCATTTGGGAACACCACAGGGGAAGGGGAGGGGGTCGGGCCTTTCAGAGCCTCCTGAGCTAAGCACCAAGAGCAGGTTGAGAGAGAGAATTATGTCTGTTTTCGATGGAAAGCTGCCACTGGAGGAGGCGGGCATGAGCGTTCGGGGCCATGGGAGCGAAGGGAAGGGAGGGGCGGGCGTGCGTTTCTCCTTTTCGGACGTGCTGATGGCGAGTTTAGTCAAAATCACGCTTTTTCTGTTGATAGCTGCTTAAGTTAGGTGAGTTTCCCATGCTAGGAACCCTACAACAATGTGTACGTGCTGGTTTTTTCTGCTTCTGCATCAGGGCAGGTTTTGTTCAGTTTATTTCTTTGTTCTGACACTACACGTGAACTATTTTTGTGCGTCTTCCAGGTACTATAGTTCTTTAGACATTTCCTCTTCATTTATCTTTGACTCC
>NW_010395815.1:58872-71918 GCF_000710305.1 Buceros rhinoceros silvestris | reverse complement strand
AGTACATATTTTTTTTAATAAAAAAAAAAAAAAAAAGAAAATAAAAATAGAGTTTTATATTATTCTGAAATTTGTGCACAATAAATGCTCTTTAAGTTCCTTGAATTAATTGTATTCTGGGTTTATTTTTTCTTTGTTCTGTAATTATTTACGATTCTTATCTGTGTTCAGACCTGAGCTTAGTTTGTTAATATGTATAATTTAGCATTTATTGCATTCATATGTAAATACGAGCGAGTATTGTAAACTATTTCATTGCCAGGGTTGTGGGTGTTATACATACACATTTAGGACTGCAAGTTTTGGTATAATTTTTTGTATTGTAAAATAACAGCTAATTTAAAGCAGGAACGAGAAGATTATTGGGAGGTCTGTGCATTTTAAATACAAATGTGAAGTACGTGTATATAAATAAGAGTAAATAATGCAAATCTTCCCTCTGAAATAAAAAGTAGATGATCTGGTTAATTTTTTTTTCCTTTGTTTTTTCTTCTTATTTTCCCCCTCCCTTTTCTTACAGTAGGAGGAAGAAATAACTCAAGATGTTTTTAAAGACTCCTGGCCAGGGTGAGGGTGAGTTTCTGCCCCAGTGATGGTGGATCTCAAAGGGTTCGTGTCTCCCTGAGCAGTCTGTGTCCACCCAGTGCCAGGTACCGAATTTGGGAGGAGGAAAAAGAGATTGTGTCCTCCACCAAAGCACGGGGCAGGCTGCTGTGTCCTCACGCTGCCTAACAAACCCTCCATGCCATCACCCTCACCTACATCTTCCCTAAAGTACCTTAGGGAAGCTCTTGTCCCCTGTCTTCTCCACGGCTGTCTTTGAAGAGTAGGGGAAGGGAGGAGCATCCTAAAGAAATCTCAAAGTCTTCATGGTAGAGAAAGAGGAGCTCATCTCCCACGCAGGTCATCTGGGATGGTCAGGGCTGAAGAGGGAATTTATTTACTCCAGCCTCCTCAGCACTGGGGTCATGAGTCCTTGCTGTCCTGGTACCGCTGGTCTTTCTTTGCTTCATCCATTCTATTACTGTCCCAAAGCTCAGGGCTTCTGCAGTCAGGCTTTAAATAAGCCAAACAGGAACAGAAAATCTCAACGTCTTCCCCTTCTTACTGTCACTGCTCATTTTTCCACGAAACTGCTCCATCCTTTGAATCAGAAGAGAAAAATCCAACACCCCATCATCCCAAAGAAATTTGCCAGTAATTTTGCAACCTTATCAAATGGTGGTGCCAGCTCAGCAGCACACAAAAGCTGGGAGAGCAAAGTCAGAGGTGACACCTCCTCTCTTACCCCTGGAAGCCCACGTGCAGCACACCCGGCATCCAGCAACAGATACCTGCCAAGATGCCATCCGTTGTTCTCCATTTATTTTTATGTCGCTCTTCAGCTTGGAAATTAAGCACTGCTGAGATGAAGCCGAGTCGAACCTGGCATTTATGAGCCATGACGGTTTCAGTCACCGCCGTCCCCTCAGACCGTTGTGCTACTTCATCCCATGGCGTTAAACTTGGACACCGAAGCCCGATTCTCAGGAGCTGCTGCTGAGCTGAGCGGAGCGTGCCAGTGACGGCACAGCGTGGCGCGACCAGACGTAAAATGAAGTGGGCGGGGGGGGGAGGGGGGGTGGTTTTAAAGCTACTTGAAGCTCGTTTTGGACAGCAGGATAAAATGTGGAGGTCTGGGGCCATATTTCATCCCTGCTCTGATTTTAATTCTTGTGCTGTAGCAAAGAAAAGAGGTTTGCAGGGAAGAGAAACGTGGAGGCTCTCCACATACATCCAGGACGACACTCTGTGCTGTCACCCATCGTTAATGGGTGCAGCCAGGGGAGGACCAGAGGGGTATTTGCTATGCAGCTCTTCTTTCCACCAGACCTCAATACCCATTGTCTACAGGCAGAGGGGAGGCAGTTTTACTTCTTTTTACAGAACAACCAATTTAACTCAACCACCCCGCAGGCATCGAGCCTGGACTTTGGGTTGCATTGGGCGCTGTTTCCCCTTAGCCAAGTAAAAGGTGGAGCTTGGGACAGTTCTTGGGTGGGTTACACAGCGCTAGGTGGTAGTGAAATCATCTCTTGCTGTGGTGGGAGCACAAACACTTGCACATTTTTTCCCCACTAACTGGAAGAGGGGAGGAAAGAGGCATGTACAAACGAGCTGGAGCTTCACAGCGTGCACAGCTTAATATTGGGGGAAAAAAACTTGTGGAAGGTTTTGTGTTTTTCCTTGGAGGTTGTCGTTTCTGGACTAATCTAGTAGCAACAAAACAGGGGATTGAGAGACAAAATGAAAACTTGGAGACATTTTCAGAGGCGTAAGCTAAAGTAGGTGGGAGGAGCTTTTAATAAACTGGCTGATGGGACCTGCTGGTGAGTTTATGGGCTGGTCATACTTCACGACTCAGGTGTCGTCATCAGTTAGAGGTGGGCCGAGCTCCCAGCATTCCCCATTGCAAGGATGGCTGGGAACAACGACACCTCCCCAAACCCCATCTGTAAACACAGCTGGCCCCAACACCCTCCATCACATGATTCTGGGATATGAGTTATCACTCTACGACCAACACGGAGGTCAGGTCCATGATGCCCTTGGAGAGCTGTTTTCTCTTCAGTGACAGGCTCGGATTTAGGGATCTGCTCCAGGGGTGTCTCAAGGGAGGTAAGATCTCGGCCCAAACAAAAGAGCAAGATCTGATGGTTCAGTCCACCTGGAGATGGTGGACCCTTCCTTCCCTTCCAGTTACTCATGTTCCTGGGTCCCTAGGCAGACCTTCTCACGCATCTCCCAGAAGACACATCTGCAGAGAAATTAGCCAAAAACCCACTGCCAGAAGTGCCTCTTGCCACTCCGGCTCTGAGGGGAAGGATAACAACTTGCTCCTCTTTATTGCACTGCTGCTGACGAGAAGCCGAGGGTGCAGCTCTGCACACACACAGCCCGTAGGACCAGAGCTGATCTCACCCCACCGGTGGTGACCAGCGGTGGCATGGGAGGGTGGGATTTAATCTCTCCTGGACCTCACGCTTAAGCCCTGACTTAAATTTAGTCTGGAAGCAGCAATTTAATGGGGAGGTCTGGGTGGTGACAGTGGCTCACAAGCGTCATTGTGATGGGGAATTGAAGCAGAGCATGGAGGTAACTCTGGTGTCTGCTTTTCTCCATGAATCCCAGCAGCAGCTCACTGACTGTTTTATCAGCTCTGCTTTCTAGTCTGCAGCCACAACGTGCCTCCCACAGCGTGACGGGCAGTGTTTCTACTGACACGTTCCCCAGGATCCCTGCTCCCACCAGAAATCTTTTTCATTTCTCCTTAGGAGAAAAAAACAACCAAAAACCACTTTGAACATTTTTCATGTCAGAGCTAATTCCGCAGCCCTTCCCTTTGGCTGTTTCCACACTCGTTTTAATAACCGAAGCAAGATGCATCCACCCCTATCAGCACATTAGCAGCGTTTGCACGGAGATAACGGATGGTAAATTGTTGTTTCTGCTTTAAACATCCCCTTGCAGCAGTCATACATCAGCTGCAGGATTTCACTTCTGCTGCGTCTGCAGTCACGGTGTGATGGGGGGATTGTTGGTCCTGCCTGCAGGTCTCTCCTCCAAACCTTCAGAGATGCCCCAGGCTCATCTCCAACCTGGGGGCTCCAGAGGTTGTAGGACCTTTTCTCTGGGAACTGTGGAAACTATCTTCACCTGCTCTTGCTTCAGCATTTGTCCCTGTCTGATGTCCCTTGTTGGAGGAGGGAGTGGGGCTCAGTTTTGTTATGGGAACAGCCAGCACCCCAAAAACCATACGCAGACCCAGAGATGTGATAGAAGTGAGGGTCAGGCAAAGCCCCTTCTAGCTATTAGCAGTGTTCCTGGTCCAAAATCTCTTCACCCTAAATTTCAGATGATCTCCAGGCTTGGTTGAAGCCAGTTGCTACAACCCAGAGTGAGGTGTCCAATCAGACCTATGCTTCACCCTCGGTTAATCAAACCAGCACAGGCTGTCCCATCTGGACCACAATCCTGTGGTCTCCTTCAATGCCACGTCCCCACTGATACCTGGTGGCTCTGGTGCTGGTGAGGCTCTGGTGACGGTTCCCCTGTCCCCAGACCTGTCCCACCAGCTTTTCAGGTGCTAACCTTGGTTGAGGGGCCAAGAAGCAGAGACAGTACGTCAAACCAGCAATGTTTTCACAGCACATTTCAGGTTCAACCAGCTGGAACTTTCCAAGGAAATTTTGTTTGCAACAGCAAAACCCCGGCCCCGAAACAGCCCACAGGTCACAGGGAAAGAAACAGCTTTAGCAAGGGTCCTGAGTCTGGCCTAACCCTCAGGCTTTGCTCTCCCGCTGCACGCTGCCACGTTTCTGGGTTCAACCTTGAACTCACTTTGTGTTTAGGAACTGGCTTGGATTTCACTCGTTATTTTTATATAAATTTTATATACATTTGTTTTCTATAATTTTTTTCACCCAAAATTGGCAAGAAAACATTCAATTTGCCTCTAATCAATTTCTCTGTGATTTTTTTTTTTCAGTTGCCAAAAATAACTCACAGATGTTCGTGGCATGAACAGAAGCCTCCTGGGCTGGCATGAACCGCCCCTCTTTCTCGAACTCCTCCATCTCCCCTCCTCCTGCTCCCTGCGGGATGGCGCAGCACCAGCCACCCCCGGTTGTTTCCACCCACCCGGGTTATGTGGTGGCATCTCAGCATTAGCGGCTCTACGTGCCACTGACTGCGGGTGCAATTACTACCACCCCTGCTGCATCTCCCCTCCTCCTGCTCCCTGCGGGATGGCGCAGCACCAGCCACCCCCGTTTGTTTCCACCCACCCGGGTTATGTGGTGGCATCTCAGCATTAGCGGCTCTACGTGCCACTGACTGCGGGTGCAATTACTACCACCCCTGCTGCATGTTGCGGAGCCTCCCTCCTCCCAGCAGCGCTGGGCTGGTGGTTGGGCTCGATGATCTTGAAGTTCTCTTCCAGCCAAAGCAGTTCTATGATTCTGTGATTCTCCTGCGCTGGCACTAGCTTTCAGCTGAATCTTCCCCAACTTGCTCCCCAAGCTTTGCATGTGCCACCTCCGTGTGCAGCCCCAGGACTCGCATGGGGACATGTCACCTTCCTGGGTGGCACTGAGGTCTTTCCATCTCAGCAGAGTTAATTTTTCACCTGCAGCCCCTCCTTGCTGGGAGGCAGTGGATCAGAGCTGAGTTTCCAGCCAAGCACAGGGCACCTGAGCCCCACCACTCTGCCAGGCCCCCCAAAACATCCCCTCATTTCTTCCAGCTGCCCTTATGACACAGGACCGGTGAGCGCCATACCAGCCTGGACATGCCCGGCGTGGACAGCCCAGCGCCACAGACAGGAGGAAGAGAGTCAGGAAAATGCATGTGTGCTTTATTCATGGATATGTTCGAATATTGACATGTACAGAAGAGATAAGTACAGGTTATACTCCAGCAGTACAGGCAGACATCCTCCCCACAGCCACGGGTACACCCACAGCCTTCAGCATCACCCTGATACCTGTGGGGTTATTGCTCCAGCACCGGCTCCCCACCGCGTGTCTCCTGCCCTGCTCACTCTCTTGCTTCGACCGCGATGTGGTATTGGTACATACACAGTATTTCACGGGCTTTCAGGACTGCCAAACTGCTGGGAACTGTGCTGAGAAGCCAAAAAAATAAAAAGTTTGGTGGCTACAGAAAGTCTGGCTGGTTCTTTTTTTTTTCCCCCCCATGATAACTCTTTGTGCTTATGAAAGTCCCCAGGTATGGATTAATTCCGAAAAAAAAATTGCGTCCCTCTCTCTCTCTTGGCTCAGCCAGTCCTTTACAAGCAGCTGCTGTAACTTTGGTGCTTAGTGAAGAGGTTTAAAAATGAAGCTCCGTGGTTCACTTCAGAGGTGAATTTCATCAAAAGGAATGACCGACTTCTCACAAGGGAAAAGAAACAGCCTGAGCACGTGTGTGTTTGTGGGTGGGGAGGAACACAGTCGCGTTTCCTTCCTCCAAGAGGAATGCTCCGAAACCATCCCTTTTTTTTTTTTTTTCCAAAGTTTGATCCGTGAATAAGCTTGGAGGGACAATTGACATTAAATACTGGCAAAGAGGGTGAAATGATCAGGAAAAAGTCATGCAGGTTTGGGGATCGTTATTTTTCTGAAATCTGTGTGGCCCTTTCCTGCAGGGCCAGAGGCTCGTTGCTCTGTGCCTCACTCACTTTATTTTGGAGCATCCCCAGACCAGACAGTGCAGGACAAAGGCTGAGGACAGGGAGTGCATTTTCAGACCTGCAACCTCAACTCTGCAGATGCTTTTGAGGTCCCTCAGTCAAGGGCATGGGAGAAAACCCCTCTAGCAGACACCCACATACTACCAGCTGCTACCCATCTGCAACTCCCCGCAGTTTTTGCAGCGATGCCAGCAGACCGTTGCCGTGTTTTCTGAGCTTCTCCTGCTATGCCTCTGTGATATGATCCATCGTAGTCAGCTGTCGCCTTCCACAGTCTCAGGGCACTTTCAGCTGTTGGCCTGCCATCCTTCCAAAACCGAGGACTTCAGAAGACATCACCATGGGTTGATGCAGTGGCCTGTGATATTTTGAGACAACTAACATCCTAAGCAGTCTTTAAAGCAAGATATAAATCCAGGGGAGATGATAATGTCTCTCATTGAAATTGTTAAAAATCATTTAAGATAAATCTGCCAGAAAGTGTAAACTGACCATTGGTGCTGCTGTAGGACATGGTAACAGACTAGGTAACCTCGGGACGTTGCCTCCATCCCTTTAGTCTATGACTACAATCCTCCACATCTGTTTTTTCTCAGCACACCAGTCCTAAGGGAGAGCTGAGGTGGGGTTGCCAGTCATCAAGACCACCTAGAAAAAGTCTCTCTCTGCTGGCTGTCAATCAGAGAAGGAAACAGCAAAGTGGTATTTCAACATCACCAGAGACGCAGGGCTGGAGCCATGAGAGGCTG
Source organism: Buceros rhinoceros silvestris (assembly GCF_000710305.1). Taxonomy (NCBI): domain Eukaryota; kingdom Metazoa; phylum Chordata; class Aves; order Bucerotiformes; family Bucerotidae; genus Buceros; species Buceros rhinoceros. The sequence continues at coordinate 64,937 of NW_010395815.1, read as the reverse complement.
CAGGAGTGGGTACTCCTGGAAAGCAGCTGGCACTTGTGTGCCCATCCTTGTGCAGAGATTCAGCCCACGCAAGATTAAAGGCTGGTGGAATCAGGCTCGCTGGGACCAGGAGTGTAGAAGAGCGGGGCTGTGGCACTTTGAAGGGAGGTAAGAGACTTTCCTGCCTGTAACGCTACTTCCCTGCCCGCTTTCCTGATCCGGGTGAGCATCTTGTCAGTGAAGATCTCACATGCAAGTTTCAGTTCAGGATGTCACCTGGCACCCTGTACAACTTGGATCTTGGCACGTTCCTTTGCACAACCCTGGATTAGGACAACCAAGTGCCACAGCCCCAAGGACCTCCAGGAGCAGAACCTTGGTTGGGGTGCAGCCAGGAGGGTTTCTGTGCATGTCTTGAGCAACCAGAGGTCTTCAATAGGAAACAAGAGTGGTTCCGTATTGGACCAAAACCCAGGAAACTGCTGCAGCTTCTTTCTTAGCAAAATCTGAAGCAATAAACAGTAGAAGGAACTAATGATGTTCCTTGAAGGAGCACAAACCAAGGATTAAAGGGCTGCTGCAAAGCCCAGGCCTAAACACTCAGGGCGAATCTGGAGCGGTTCCTATAGTGGTCAACCTGGATCAGCGTTTATCCTTGGAAGCCTTCCCACCCTTCCTCACCATCTTCTTTCTTAGCTTGATCTAGCAAGAGCTTCAGACCCCCAAGAAGGCACGGGAGGCCTTAGCTCTCCTTCTGGAGGGAAGACCACCAAATGCTCAGGCAGTCCTAGGTCGTGCATCTGCCTCCCTGTGCCCTGAGAGACCAGAGAGACAGTCCTCACCCTGCAGCTGGGCTCTGGTTGCAGCTCGATCAAATAGGTCACTCCACCAGCCTTTGCTTAAGCAACCACTCAAGTGAGTAAACAGGACTTGCCAGGAAGCAACACCTATTCTTCAAGGAGGGGAACCATAGCAGTTCACTCCCTCCCCGTCGCATGATTTATGAGTTGGTCTTCCTGCAAAGGGCTGGATATTTACGTCCTCAGGGTGGTATTTAGCAAATCTTTTCTATCCTCTCTCTTCTTTGGAAAACGAATGACTGAAGAACCTCTGCTTCTGTGAGAGACCAGTGGATGTGCAAGTAGCACGTGAGAATGGCTTGAGTTGGGCTGACATCGAGTCCTGCCCGTGGGCTCACGCATTCACCACTCATGGAGAAAGGTTACCTTGGAGTGGGACAACACCGGCCTCTCGTTGTTTGGATGGGACCAAAATTTCCCTGCCCCAAACACTTTACAGGACCGGTGAACAGAGGTGTTAGGGTTGGGACACGACGAAAGCCGCGTGTAAACAAAACGCAACACACGTGTTTCTTCCTGAACATCACCAATACATGACACATGTTTCTTTAAAAAGGAGGGCCCGAGGAGTAGGTGACAGCTTGGAGAAGCAGGTTGTTTGCACACTGGCCATGATTTCAAGTGGGTGGATGATCCCCCCCATCCAGTTTGTATTATGGTTACTTGATCCACCCCAGACATGCTTCAGGATCCTCTCCGGTGTTCAAAACAAACCACCTTCTCAGCAGTGCAGTGGTTTCTTCAGTATGAACCAGGTGGGCTGCCCTTCAGGTCCTCAGCAACCCAGGAGACAGGTTGAACTCCACATCGCTTGACATGTCCTGTCAAGAGCCCTTCAATGTGAGTCAGGGCTTCAGGAAACCTCCTGACAGCTCATCCATCAAAAGTCTTTCCCCTCTTGGCTGGGGCAGGCAAAAGCATTTCCTTTGCAGCTCTCATTTCTTGACTCAACTCCCTCCTTCACCTTCTCCGCGTGAACTATCTGTGGCTCTGACCCTGTCCACAGAGAGCTGGAGAGACAACAACCAAGCTGTGAGGTGGAGAGGTGGCCAGGACCAAGAATGAGCTGGTTGTCGACGATGCTGATTGTATAAAATTAAACAAATTGGCAGACAGATGAGGAGGAGGAAGGGATGCCCACACGCTCATCTCTCCTTCCCATGCCCTCCCTCCTCCCCACCTCCCCCTGAAAAAGTTACTGGTCTGGTTGTTTTATAAAGAAACCGACACAAAGAGAGTCTCTGCCTGGCGTGTGCCCACCCCTGCTTCACATCACAGAGAGGCTCAGCACAGCAAGAGCGGGGAGAAGCCACATCCGCAGCACAGAGGCTGCCCAGCGGGAGGGAGCTGCTGGGCTGGAGGTCCCTGATGACAGACGAGTAGAGCCCCGCAGGAGCCTTTCCTCTCCAGCCACCTGCAAGAGAATGGAGGCAGCATGGGGTGAGTGGTGTGATGTCCCCCACCTTGGTCCTTCTAAGGATTTAGGGCTTGGGGACCGTGAAGCCTTTCTATAGCGCGCATGTGCAGAGGGAGCCAGGACTAGTGTCAACAGCCCAGCTCTCGTCTGGAGGTGAGTTCAGCTTTGTTGGAGATGGTGGTAGAGTCATGGCATACAGCAAGGTCACCTTGTGGGCGTGGCACTGGGTGTACAGACCACACATTTCGACACTGGTTAGAGGTGTTTTGTGTGAAGTGAGTGCCTGGACACCCACTCTGGTCAACATTGATGTGTACATCTCATGGAGCCACTGGCCAGCAACTTGACCTGGTGGCCTCTTCAGGTAGAGATGTATAGAATACAACTCCACAGGGCTGGTAGATATTTCACCAAGCAGCAGCTGGAAGCCAGGTAGCTCACATCAAAATACAGAGCATGCGTTTACACGACTGACTGCCACCTTGGATGCCTACCCTCCACAGACAAATTCCACCCTTCTCCTTTGACAGTGCATTGACATCTGTGGCCAAAAATTTGCTTTACTAGAGACCTCTATTTGCATTATTTTGTAAGTGGGATAATTTAGAGCCAAGGCTCTGTGCTGCGATGAAGATGGGAAGCAGATGGACTAATCAATCCGTCCTAGCTCCCCCCTCAGGTCCAGGGGCACCAATCTCATCACACATCAAACAGGATCTGGATTTGAAGTTGAGTCCAAAGTCAAGACCCAGCTCCCTGGTTTCTCTTACAGTGTCAGCAGGGACCATGCTCCAGCAACAATCACTTGCTGGTGGCAGCAGGAGTTGTCAATCTGGGCTGGACTGACAGTGATGAAGGAGGTTCACAGCTTCTCCATCACTTCCAGGATAAAGTTCTCAGTGCAAGGTCTGGACCTCAGGCAGCTGCTTGGATTGCACTAAGGTCTGAGGAGCACCGTCTAGAAGCAAATCCTCCATATCTCCTGGCTGCAAAGCTACTGGCCTGATGAAAATATGTCAGTGCTGGGCATGGCCACCAACGTCCTGAAAAGGAGTGAAGGAACCTGAGGCCACATTTCTGCACCATCCAACCTACTGCTCTGTGAAAACAGAGTGGAGAAAGGTGAATCAAGTGTGGAAGCTCTCTGAAGGTATCGGCTAGCCCAGTGTGAAGCCCACGCTCAGTCCTTGGAGTCTGGTTAACTGACAGCTTCTGTTACCTGAACGTTCAGCAAATCAAGGTTGCTGTTAATTATTCAATAGTAAAATAATTAAATCTGAAAATTACTTTGGTGGGTGGCAAATCCAGGTCGTTGTGTTTTATTTAAAAATGAAATATTTAATGCTACTACTGCCATCCTCAGTGAATTAATCTGGTATTTGTTTTTATTTTAACATTATTTTGATGCTAACAATTTGCTGATGACTAGAACCCTTCATGGGAGATTTTCCAATGCTTAGTAAACCTTGGTCAGATCAGCCCCTATGTTATGATCTCCAGGATCCTCATCTAACGAGGGAGGAACCTGTGTCCCAGGCAGCTGAAATGCTTGTCTGAACCTGTATTGCTGCCCTGCAGGTGGGTGAGGTCCTGGCTCCTCTCCTACACTCCTGAAAAGCCCATGAATTTCCCAGTACTTCTAAAAAACCACATATTTCTCTGTAGCACCCATGAAATGAAAGAGAAGGTGACTAAGGGCGGGTAGAGTCAGGAGTAGAAGCATGTAGCCCTGCGCTTAATGTTGAGGTAGAATATGTCTGGGCATAAAGACGAGGGTGACTCAAAGACTTCAGGAAGCGCAAGGAGGTTGGGTGTCTGCACATAGCTGAAATGAAGCAGATGGAAGAGGGAGATGAGATGAGGAGGGCCAGAGGAGATACAGACACAGCCAAGCATCAGTTAGGGCCTCTCCTACCTTGGTGGGCTGGAGGTGCTCGAAGATGTTCTCTCTGAGGGTTGCCACGGCTCTGTTGGCATTTCGCTCCTGCTTGTACATCTGTGTGGTGGGGGGGATGGATGGGGCCACCGCTGTGTTCAGGTAGGTCCCATTGCCAAAGGCCAGTATGGCATTTTCTTTGTAGGAAAGAGATGGAGAAAAGCGCTGTCAGGGCAACGTTTCCAAGGGAAAGCACAGACATCCATTCTCCAGCCTCCTTCGACCTCATCACCCAAATGCATGCCCGAGGGTCTTCAGAGCTCCTTGTTGAAAGCACAGGGAGCTGGACACCTGCAGACTCTTGAGAATCAGAGCATCTTCATACCCTCATTCACAAGAAGCCTCACCAACTTGCGGGTGTTGCTTCCAGAGGAGCAATGGGCTGGGCAATACTTACGGAGACAGATATTGTTGGTGAAGAGGTGCAGGAAGCTCTCGCACTCTTCTTGCCGGTTGCCGCTGGCGTTGCATGTGCACCAGGGAGCTATGCTGGAAGTTGAGTTGTCGATGTAGTTGGGTGTGATGGGGCTGCCTGCCGGGAAGGATGGAGAAGTGTTACCGCAAGGCTGGTGCTTCAAGAAGGGACAATGATCTGCCTCCTTGCTGGTCTTGGGTTGCTCTGCTTACAGAGTCATCTGAGCCCCTCCACGATGGCAGCGTGAGAAAACCTTTCAAGTGCCAGTGTCATAGGTCTGTTTTGCTCCCAGGGAGGAGAAGAGGGGCAGTGGCAACCCTTTTATTTACCCCACACCAACAAAGCCTTCAGTCAATGAAAACACACGGTCAGGCCAAGGAATGGGCAGCCCCTGGGAAATGAGTTTCCCTAGTAACACTCAAGAGCTGTGTGTGAATGTGCATAATGGTTTCCACACTGTCACTGAAAAAGCCAAACTCAGCCTCCAGAATGGTCAGAGACAACAAAGGAAGGATTAAACCAGAGTGAAATCTTGACGCAAAAAACTGTCAATCTAAACCGTCCGTCAATATGGACCAAGTCCAATGGCCGTTGGCGCTTCTCTTTGGACTCTGCATGTGTTTGTGCTAACAGCTGCCAGCCAAGTCTCTGCAACATCTGAAAACCAAATTTGACATCCTCTGAAGTCAGCAAGATGGCAGTGGATGATGATTTCCAGTGGCATCACTGGTGATGGCATCAGGGAACCCCTGACAGAAGAGACGCCCTGAGATGGCCCATCTATTTCCACCTGAGAGAGAAGCTGTGATCTTGCAGCAGCCCACGGTGCATGGCTTTCCTCCCTCTGCTGCACCTATCCTAGTTACTCATGGTTTTGGCTCCTCACTGCAGAGAGAAAGCCCAGCATCTCCCTGACATCCCAATCCCAGCTTTCCACCTCACAGCTTTTAGCTGGCCAGAGGAAGAGGAGGTATTTGTCGCCCAGAGAGCAGGAGTGAGACCAGCCAAAGGACGCAGGCTCTTACCTATGATCCCTGTGTATGCCAGCAGACAGGCAGCATAGCTGTCCCTTCGGCACCCGCTCGCAGACTGCAGGGATGGCTGGCAATTAAACTGGAACTCGACATAGCGTGACCTGGTGGAGCGAGAGCACAAAATGGGATTGTTAGCAGAGATATCTGGGGCAAAAAGCTCTGGCGGCCTCAGCATAAGAAAGACATGGAGCTGTTGGAGCGGGGCCAGAGGAGCCCCAGGAGTGATGGGAGGGTGGAACCCCTCTGCTGGGAGGAGAGGGGAGAGAGCTGGGGGTGTTGAGCCTGGAGCAGAGAAGGCTGCGGGGAGACCTTAGTGCGGCCTGTCAGTGCTGAAAGGGGCTACAGGAAAGCTGGGGAGGGGCTGTTCATCAGGGGCTGTTGTGACACGACAAGGGGTGATGGGTTCAACTGGAAGAGGGAGATT
>NW_010395815.1:47470-58634 GCF_000710305.1 Buceros rhinoceros silvestris | reverse complement strand
GCAGGGCCTGTTGGGACAGGACAAGGGGTGATGGGTTCAACTGGAAGAGGGAGATTGAGGTGAGATATTAGGCAGAAATTCTTCCCTGTGAGGGCAGTGAGACCCTGTCCCAGGTCACCCAGAGAAGCTGTGGATGCCCCATCCCTGGCAGTGTTCAAGGCCAGGTTGGACCTTGGGGCTCTGAGCAACCTCCTCTAGATGTCCCTGCCCGTGGCAGGTGTGGAAATAGGTAATCTTTAAGGTCCCTTCCAACCCAAACCATTTAATGGTTTCTTGAGAGGTTTACAGAAGAGAACACATTTGCAAAATCCTCTGCTGCTGTAGCTGTTGCTAAACCAGTTTAAATGAATGTCATTTTATACTCTCCTGCACTCCCCAACAAACCCAGAAGTGGTTTTTATTCCTTTGAGATGAGACACAAGTAGGTGCTTTAGTTAATGTTTCACAGGCTTCCTCTGGGACTTCACGAAAGCTTCAGTCCTGAGAGAAATGTTTGTTTTCTGATATGTGAAGCTGGTTTTTGAGGGAAAAGCTGTTGCAGACAGTGAGGGAATTAATTCTGTATTACCATTATCTGACTCTCGAGTGATAACTTCCCCTAGAGACCTAAACCTTCATTTTGGGGCTGATTTCCTGGAAGAGAGAAGCAATCTGGTCCAGTTTCTCTCTCTTCAAAGATTATGCTTTAAATGTAGATGAGATGAACTTCAGATGAAGGGAAATGCCCAAAGGCTCAGATATTAAATGCTTTAACCATCACCAGGGCTGCTGCTCACACCATCTGCTGCAGACACCCGTTCTCAGGAGACGATTGGACTTTCTGGAGCCTGTGGAGCAAGAAGTTGGTGACATACAGCTCTGACCAGAGACCACTGTGCTTCACATTTCCCATTGTCTGGATCAAAACACCAAACCACTTAGCGCAAAGCAGCTTTGAGTCACACACACTGGGCTTGTTGGGACTGTTGGGGCAGTGCAGGGACGTTGGTGCATTGTTCAGACAGATTACCAGATTGCTCTTTGCATGTGGCTCCCCTGCTAAGCTTGGTTGGATAAACTCTGTAAATCATGCTGCCATCCAGATATTGGCTACCTAATGCTTTAGAGATGAGTCACTTGATGGCACATAGGCATCTAGTGGCATTTGGATGCTGTAGGATGTCTAAGGCATCCATGTGGGACTTTCAGGCAGGACATAGGATGTACTGGGGATTCGGATCCATCTAAACAGGAATCCCGTGGCCAGGTGAGAAGGCATCTCGCACGGCATTTGAGCTGCTTAGGAAACTCAAGCAGGCACTAGCACTGCTGACACTTGAAGGCACAGCCCTGTAGATGACAGCCTGCAGCGTCTGAACTGTGAGCTGGGCACCTCAAGTGTTTGTTCTGCCTGGACAATCTCAGACAAACCGAGCATCTTCCTCCTCCCAAACAGCCTCTTCCTTCCAGACATTTTGTCAGTGCTCTTGGTCGGTGTCAGCACTTTCCTGCCCACTTCTCTTCTCCTCCCCAGACTTCTGGGTTTTTTCTCTTCTTTGTTCCCATGTTTGCCCCATACAGAACCCTTTCTCTTGAACCATGGCAGGCAAACTCTTCTTGCCCAAATTTTTTGGCATTATATAGGGGAGGGAGATCCAGACTGCAGGTTTGGTATTATTCCTGTTAGTAGAGCCCACCCTCCAAGCTGGGAAATTCAAGGGGTTAGAGCTGTGGAGAAGCTGCAGAAGGACTGACCAGCACAGGCAGGGTTAGCCCTGGAGTATTTTACTCTGTTTCTGCAGAGTGCTTTGATTTGTTACTGGCTCTCCTTGTGCTTTCTGCACGGCTAGCTTTGACCCGGTCACACCTCAACCCCTTGCTCCCGCTGTGTCTCTAGAGGATGTTTTATATTACATATTCGGAGACCAAGGAACCAGATAATTAACAGCTGGGCTGCTTGCAGGAAATGGTTTCCAGCCTCCCGGGAAGCAACACTCGCCCCTTTGAACCTCTTCTTCCCTGCTGGGCCTGCTTGTCTTGTTAGGGAGAGGGCAGTACCCCTCCGCTTCCGATTTCCTGGGTTGCCGGGGAAATCTGAGCAAAAGGTGGTGCACCTTGGGGGCTTTGCATCTTTCAAGTCCGCTTCAGATGTGTGGCTCCGTTCTCCTTCATCCATGTTTCTGTGGTGCAGAGGGGTGAGGGAATTAATACCGGTCCATCCTTCCAAGAGGACGCTGCTGCTCTCACCTCCCTTTGTGAAAAGACATGCTTTTTCAATTGTGATTTAAAGCTGATGTGCTAGTAGGGAGTGGCTGCTGGAAATTTAGCTCAGGAAGCCCCAAAGCTCCTAATATTTAGAGATTGGACTATACTGGGAGATGTGTCCTACACTTGCTCTTGTTCCCCAGGTGTCAGCTCTGGGCTGGAACCACCACGTTTGGTGCAGTACAGCTGCTGTTATGGTCTTACATCTCTTACTGACAGCTGAGCTCCACTCCTGAGAGCTGTATGAGGATTAACCCTCTGGAATATCAAAGACTTTTTGAAGAAACAGAGCGATGAAAATAGTAGAGCTGAGGGAAAAACACTTCAGGGGTATGCCTACGAGTGTGCACATTGGGATGGGTCTGTGCATGAGGGCATGTATGGGGCTGAAACAGAAAGAGAGGAGCAAACCACCCATGCCACATAGTACGTGGTGGATCTAGAGTGAGAACTGTGTCTCTGAGACTCTTGTTGCAATCACTAGAACGTCCAGCCTTGCAGCAGAAGGTTGTATTTTTTTCTATATATGATTGATTTTTCTAATAATAAAAAAAAAAGCCATGGTTTTAAGGTATCTACATTTGACTGTTAGGATACCATCCTGTAGGATGCTCTGAGCTAGGGGAGATAGACAGTGAGGAGACAGATTGGTCAAGGTGCCTCCAAGCACCCCACACTATATCCCTGTTTATCTTGCACCTTCCTGGAACTATTTCCATAGCAGGTCTTTCTTTAGGAGCAAAGCCAAAACCCCATAGACAAGGTCTAAAAAACTCTGGCACAAGCGTCTCAAATCTCCTCCTGTCTGGATAGAGTATGAGACAAGGACATGGATCATGGGAAGGAGCCACTCAGGCAATGGCCTGTGCCTGTGGGTTGTGGTGGGGTGGATGCCGGAGGGATGGGCGCCTCCAGGATCCTTCAGGTGGGTGCATTGGCTCTGGTCACCAGGCTGTCACTGGTGGATGAACCCCAGGTTGTCCAAGGGACAGCTCTCCGTATCAACCATCCCGTTGTGTGAATGTTACCTGCAGACGTAGTTTTCCCGGCAGGAGTCCAGAGGCGCCAGGCAGTTGGGCTTCTCCTTGGACTCATAGGAGCAGGCAGGAACGATGGTCTGCCGCCGGCGTTCGGCACAGGCTGTGTCATCACAGGGGCAGAAGAGCAGCTCGTGGGTGTACTCGGGTGGCACACGGTCGAAGAACTTGCGCAGAGCCTTGTGGCATTTGGAGCGGTTGCAGGTGTCGGCCCGGGCCAGACGCCGGATGCAGAATGAGACGTACTCTGTCCGCAGCCGTTGGCACATCTCATCCACATTGCAGGCTTTGGCAGCATCCAGACACCGGTTCACCTGGGTCACCTCGTTCTCAGACCCTGTGGGGTGGTGGGACATGGTGATGGGGTTTTGCGCTGACCTCCCCACCAGCAATGCCACCTTATGCCAAGACCTTGATGCCCATTCTACTCCCACTCATGGCCACCTCAGTGAGAACACCACTCTCTCTGGGAAGGCCAGAGCAAAGTCCACATTTGCTCCCTGTGTCCTGGCAGGACCAAATCCCCTTTCCCAAGAAGTGCCATGGCCACCCAACAAACCTCACACCCCAAAGCCTGCTCCACCAAGCCCCTATGTTTAATGAAATGAAGCTTTGCTCTACCCTGGGCATCTTAAAACACTTTGCCAGAGTGAATTATCCAACCTGAGGCCTGGGAAGACAGCAGTCATTAGAAAGTACATCTTCTTATCATCATGACTGGATCCACCAGCATGATGGGATCTCTTGTAATGGACCTTCTTTTTCCAAAATATTGCTCAAGATCAAGCACAGAGTCAGTGGCAAAGCTGGGTCTCCTGATACATGGGTGGTCTACACTAACCCTTGCACCCCGGTCTCTCTACCCCATGCAGTGAGTGTCCTCAGGGATGGAGGAAGGGTCAAGTCTGGCTTTGGCAGCTGCTGTATTATGTTCATCCCAGGATCTCCCAGCTAAATGAGAGCTGTCTGGGCCTCTAAGTGCCACAACAGTGCTCTGGCTTCCCCCATCCAGACCAAATCTGCCCATCTCCTAAGCAGCAAAACTGCCATCATGGGATGGGCATCAGAGCTACCATCCAACCTGATGCCCCTGGGACCTTGACACTGGCTGCACATGAGCGCATGTGGGTCTCTCCCACACCCTTTGCAAGGTCACCCACCCATTCAGCAGGCTCCCGCAAAATCACTCTCCACTTCCACCCTATTGAACAAGATGAGAAAGCCCCAGATGAGCAGTCTGGGTGGGAGAGCAGGGGTGTGTTGTGGGGATGCAGGGAAGGGGGAGGAAAACTTGCAGTGGCGGGAATGATCAGGAAAATAAAGGAAAAACTGTGGTCACAGATGAGAAACACACTGTCTTCGGTAGGCAAATACAGGTCTCAGTGGTTTATATACCAACAACCTCACTGTGGGGAACAGGTAAGAGGGAAAGGTATTTTTGTCACAGGGCTTTTAGGGCTTCTTCAAAGATGGATGGGGCTCTGTTTTATAGAGGGGGAAAATGTTACAGAGGCCTTGGTAGAAGTCAGTTGAGATATTAGTCTCTCTCTGATTCAACAGATAAGATGAGGGTCCTCCAAGCGTGAGAGCGAAAATGAATTTGAAGCTGTTTTCCACCTCTCTGAATTAAGCCCATGACCTGAAGCACACTAGAAAGACTTTCTCCCCAGCAGAGAAGGACTTTTTCTCAGGAAAAATCCCCAGAATGATAAATTGCCAATGCAGAGTCAAGCCGTATCTTTGGCTGGGAGTTAAAACCAGCCAGTCACTGCTGGCAAGCATTAAAACATCGACAGTCTCTCTGAGCACTTCAAAACTGGCTGCCCTCCTTCATTTTCACTGACATTATCAGATTCTCCTTCTCTGAGCGTTTATTTTTCCTTTTCTGTTGTCCCCGCTGCTTACGGTGAGCTGGAAGTCGAATTCCAAGTTCTGCAGTGATTTTATGGGAGGTGAAACTTTGGCTTGGTGTGTTCTCACCACGTAGGTACGTCCCTTTCAAAGTGCCCAGAGGTGAGTGTTTGTCAGAGCATCAGTCTATGCTGGGGAGCTGTCAGCAAGCGTGTAGGAAACAGTGACTTGGAAGGCTTTCATTGCCCGTTCAGCTAACGAATCACAGGGAACACGCTGCCTTCCTCCTCTTCCCACGCAACAGCAGAGGATGGGCTTTTTAAAATCACCGCCACGATTAAGGTGGAGGGAAATAACTCTGTTTGTACAGTTTTAATAGCGCCTATATGTTGTTTATGTAAAATTGGATTAAAGATACCTGTTGCTTTGACTTGGCATATAGTCATGGGGATGTCTGATGTATCAATGAGCTGTTTGGAATTTCTTTTCTGGTAGATTTGAAAGAGGGTCCTTTGGCAGTGCTGACCGTGATCCTGGCCACTGGGCAGGCACGGGGTGGCAGGTAGTAAGTTATGTTATAGAAGGTGTTAATGAGTATAAACAGGGGGAAAAAAGGTTAAACCATGAAACTTCCTGTCCCCAAATGGGTGCTGAGTCCTTTGGTATATACACCTGCTGCTCTGGGCCCATTCGCTTTGCTGCCCATCTGGTCTCAGTCTCCTTTAAAACCCCGAGAATGCATTAATCAGGCATAAAAATCCCCATCCCTAGATATTGCCGTGCTCTGAAGAGCCCTGTAGGACTTTCAGCAAAAGGAGAAAAACTCCAGTGAAGGTGGCCATGACCCAGCAAACAGCCTTGCAAGCGCTTCTCTTTCCAAGCCAAGTGGAGTCCATAAGATCTGAGGTCAGGGCACACTCCCCTTGCCCTCACTGCTCAGGTCATTGAGGGCTGATGGGTTAATTTGCTCCTGGACATTTTCACATTTCATCATGGGGAGTGCAGGCATCCATCAGCTGCGGGGACCTGCTGGTTTTGGGTGCTCTCCAGCTGTGGATGCTACCCCAGGGTCAGATGCACGCTCGGGAAGAGCTGCAGCAGGGCGGTTGTGCCAGAGACACACGAGGAGTTCGTTACCTGCTTCCAGACAGGTAGTTTGGTAACAAAAAGCACCGCCAGCAAAGCTTCTCCACAGCTGCGGTGCATAAGCAGAGCTGAACACTGGCTTGGCGGCAGCTGTGATGTTGGAGATGGATGGTTTAATAGCTACCGCACTGACCTTTTAGCTGCTGAGCTGGGGGTTCGTGCCCTCCAGGGGGTTAAAAGGTGTCAAGCAGCTCTGCTCACATTATTAAGTGGATTGTGTGATGCAGAGCAGAACGTGGGTCTGAGACCTGAGGTTGCCCTCAGGGCAGGGGGTCAAAGGCTGGGATCAACTGGTAGGTTGGGTCATTGACCTTTTTGACCACAGAGTTTGACCTATGACTGGTGTAAAAGTACATTCTCATACCTTTCAATACCAGAGCAACACCTTCTCAGCAGGGTGCCTCCACCGCACAAGTCATTCACTTGTTATGGAGAATCACCCCACCTGTAATGGCTCATGGGAAGAGGCCTTCCCACCATGTCCTTCAGTCCCAGCCCTTCACAGTATGGACATGAAAAAGCCAAAGAATGAATGTCTCAAGTGTTTCTTCCCAGGACGTATACTTCTACCAACAGTTTAGCACAAGAATCATAAGCAGCTCCTGGGAGAAAGGATCGCAAGATCTCAGCAATACTTTGTGAAGAGACCACAAAGGACTGCCTTGTCCATAGCACTTGATTCCACAGTCTGTCCCTCCTGTTTGAACCAGTCAGTGTAAGAACATCTTCCCACCCACCTACCTGCCGTGATGGATGCCAACCGGACGTAATCAAAGCCCCTGATGAACGGCTCGTAAGGGGAACTCTCCAGTACGTTCATGCCTGGGGTGAAAAGAGAAGTTAGTGAGAAGGCAGCTGAGGCTCCTGAGGGATGTCTGAGACCTACGAGGTTCAAAGATGCAGTGTAGCTTTTCTTGGAGGAGCCAAGGGGACGTGTGCTCTAAAAGGCTGTAGGTAAACGGATACTCAGGGTCACGGGATCTGATATACGGCCATATCCTTAGAGGAGGGAGTAAGATGTAACTGGCTTTAAAATATACATCACAGCTTTGGAATAGAGGAGAGCCTCTCAGGGACCTGCTGAGTTGCAACCCTCTATAGCTCAAGCCCTGGACTCCTTTCTTTATGGGGCTACTGCTGAGGACACCAGACTGTAGCACAGGCTTATGGGCACGGGCAGAGTTCAAGCCACCAGCTCCCTACATACGTGGGGTTTCCATCACCATTCTTGCTGTTTCCTACAGATCCCTCCTGGAGTCAGTGGCCCTCACCTGTTCCTCGGACAGAGCCAGAGCTTTGCAAAAGGACTGCATGTGTGGACACCCACATGCATTTATATTTATTAATACCTCTCCCCTTCTTGCCAACAGCCCTTTTTTACTTGGCACAGAGGTAATGACCCACAAGTCCAGCAGAAACTTCCCTTCTTCATTTTTAAGTTGCTGGGAAGCTAATTTTATTCAATCGGTGCTTCCCTTTCATCCGCTCAATGGTCTGTAATGCCCCGTCATCCTGATGGATACCACAGAATATTATTGAAGCAAACAGCTCAGTATCATTTTTTTATTTTATTAGACATTTAGATGGATATGGACAGCAGCAGCAGATGTACTGGCTGGGATAAAAGGACTGTCAAACCTCACGCTCCGGGCATATGCTGATCACCAGCTGCGGTCAAGAAGAAATGGCTCCCAGGATACACAGCCCTGTGCAATTACCACAGGTGCACTACAAGGCAGCTTTACACCTTCATTGAAATATCTTGCATCGTTACTGACTGGAGAGGGGCCCATTTGTATGTTCCGGCGTAGCAGTTTTATGTCCTGATGATATAGCACCTTATCAGAGAATTGTTATCGGGTTGTCATCGTGTTATTGTGTCTCCAAATGGGAAGGTGGCTAAACACAGGCGTGCTCAAGAGAAGCTGAGTAAATAGTACGCTTTGTAAATTCCCTGAGCACACACTTCCACAATTGATTTTATAAGAGGGCTTCTAGGAAGCTTTTTACAGCCTCCTGGGTATGTATGCTGAGAGACAAAGCTCTACACGGAACATGTGGATTGGCTTCCTTTCTCAGTCAGTGTAAGGACTCTGAAACAGGTGACTATTACGAAATGTATTTCCCTGGAAAAGGCAAGGACATCTAAGATTTAGGGGTGTGAATCTGCATTGCAAATTAACTCAGTGCTTAAAAAAGTGTGGGGCTCACGACATGACTGCAGAGGAGTAGGGTGGAGTCTTGGCAGTCTCTGATAAGAGCCCTGTCATCCCCGCGATGGAGGTCTCAAGCCACTGGGCAGGAAGCCCATCCAACCTGGCACCTTTCTCCAACACTGCATCTGCAGACCCGTGCCTGGCCCCTGCCTGTTCCCAGCACTCCCTGCCATCCCCTCACTGCTCGTCCAGCAGCAGTCCCAGAGCTGGAAGCCCTCCTGACACCACTGTCCTGCACAGCCACATCGCAGATGAACTGTGTCCAAAGCTTCGGGCCAGAAAGATCAGGCAGGAAGGAGTTACGACGCATCCTGGTAAGATGAATGGAGAGGCTGGATTGCCACCTCTTCCTCAGGCTTCACTTCAATGCAAACAAATTCACCTGGCATGTAATTATGAGAAAGATTGGATCCTGGAGGGTGCTGAGCTCCCTTATTTCCCCAGTCAGTTCATCGCACCATGCTCTGAACCCTGCAGGCTGCGGCACCTGAAAGCTTTCCAGGAACTTGATCAAGCAGTTCCCGTTGTAGCAAGCCTGTGCATTATAGTCTCCGTCCTCTTTGTTTTGCTTGGCCTTTTGGCCTGTGCTATCACCCCCGCACTTTTCCTTTCAGCTCTCAGCCAGCAGTGTTTTATTAATCTATTTCGCAGCCCATGGCTGGAAGGTTCTGTTTTATTCCCCGTTTTAATTTTCACGGTGCATAAAATACTCACCAGCCTGACAGGGAAGAGTTATGGCCACTGAGGTGCATTTTTATGATGACTCTTAAAAAATGTCAAAATCCAAACTTACTAAATACTGACTCTGGGAACACTTTAAATTCCAACTTGATGTCAGCAGCCCCAAATCTTCACTAACCCAAAGACACTGGTGCATTTGAGAGCTTCTAAGAGAGTGATTTTTTTTGAGTTCATGCTGTCTTTTCTTCAAAGCCCATGCTTTGTACAGTGCTTCTGAAAAATCCCTGGCTTTCATGCTCTTGGCTAGCATACTTAGATACAAAACATACCATGCATTTCCCTAGCAAAAGACCTCAGGGTATGCTGGGCATGTCATAAAAATGGCCAGGTTACAAAAAACGAAGGAGGTGGCTCCGGTTTTCAGGTTGACTTTCCCCAAAATGTCATTACCGTGGGGATCGGTAGGTCTTGAGAGGGAACAGGATGCTACAGGGGTGACTATTGCCCCCACTTTGGTGCTGGGGAGCTCTGCAGACAGCCCCAGCAGTAATTCCCTTTTAGGAAGGTCATCAGAAACGAGTACCCTGCTTGACTGACCTTCCATCAAAGTGTGGTGGATGCTCCAGTAGACACTCAAGCAGTGCTTCTCCTTTTTCATGCCTCGCTTGCACTTGCAACCGTACAGCTGGCTGGAGAGCAGGGCCGTCACAGTGCTCCGGCACTGGTTCTTGGCATCAGGACCCAGCTTGTTGGCTCCGTTGCCTGCGATGCATTGCCGGAGGGTCCTGAATTTGGCGCTGCAGATGGGGTCATTGGTACAGGACTCGCCTGCTTGAAGGCAGTCCCTGCTTGAGCTGACAGCTTCTGCCATACCTTCTGCAAGAAAACCAGAGAAGTGGTGTGAAGGTGATGGAGCAACCCCAGGTGGGAAATTACTTGCGTCTCCCATGAGCTGGACCAGGCTGAGATGTCTGGCTTCACATCCAGAGATGGATGGAAATCCCTCTCATCACCATCCGCTCTACAAACAACAGGCCTGCTTATGACATCCTTAAGGGTGCAGATCTCTCTGCAACAGGTCAACGGGAGGGTTTAAATGCCCAGGCTTGCCACTCCTGTTCATGGATTGCCCACATGACGGGGAGCATTGCCTGCTCAAGTGTTCCTCAGCAGCATCGCAGAGGAACAGGAGTGGCTGAAAGGAAGTTGGAGGGTTGTTAAAGGGGACAAGGCACAACCTGAGATTCAGCACCTCAACACAACCCTCTCTCATATCACTGGGCCACCAGCAACAGTGAGATGCTTATGACATCCAGCTGAAGAGCCAGAAGGAGAGATCACCTCTCTCCTGGAGAACAGGTTCTTCCTGATTTGAGAGAGTGACCCTGGACAGGGTCGGCCTGGAAGCAGGAAATCAACCAGTTCTTGGTGTTTGCTTTTTTCTGAGTGAAGCACAAAAAGCTTTCCAAACCTTTCCTCCCCCAGCTCTCTATCTCGTTTCTGCCCTCCAAAGCTAACAGCAGCCCAATGCTCTGGAGACCCCAGCCTTCCCTCCTCACACACAATTCAACCCTGCCTCCATCCCCCTGAAGCTGTGAATGGATCTGTGTGGGGTGTTCTGAAATGGACTCGGCCCACGTGTGTCCCAGGAGTTGGCCCTTGTTCACTGCCACCGTCTCCCCAGATCTCCCCCCGGCTTCTGTAATTTCTCCTCAGTTACTTGTAAAAATACCCAAAGTGCTCTGTTCCCCATGCTGACAGGACAGAGGAAAGCACGGGAGGAAGATGTTATTGCTACGTGTACCCCAATAAATTAAACCTGGTCGGTGGGTCCCTGTGGTGCTGTGCCCCCGTGGCCTGGAGCAGACCAATTCCATGTTATTAAATCCTCTTCCTCTCTAAAGCATCCAGAATGACTCCTGGGGATATGCTCACTCCAGTGCTCATGGCTGCATCGCTGCACCCCAGCAGCGGCAGGGCCGGAGGCCT
>NW_010395815.1:46029-47353 GCF_000710305.1 Buceros rhinoceros silvestris | reverse complement strand
GGTGGCCTTAGCCATGATCAGCGGGACATGGTAGCACCCAGGTGATGGAGAGGAGATGGGGGTCATGGCAAGGTGAATCACACTCCTTCCAGTCAAGTGTGTTGCTCTGGAGCATGTTGACCTAGGTCAAGCATGTCTGCACCATAGCTTGGGGAAGTGATGAAGAAGGAAACCTCATTTATGGAAGGGAAGAAACGGCCTCTGTGCCTCTAATGTAATTTTGGATCCTGCTGTCCTACAAAACCAGAAACTGCTGCCGGGACCTTGAAGGAGGACATCTCAAATATTTCCCAAAGGAACTCCTTGTCCCTAACATAACTTGTCTTCCCTTTGCTTAAGAACCAGAAGGGTAAGGACACCTTACCCTTTACACAGTAGATGAAGTGGGAGTACCTTCTGGTTTTTGAGCCCCACCAGAGTCTGTTCCTGGTGAGACCCAACTCAGACAATGTTAGAAAATACTCTCTCTTGAGAAAAATGTTGGGCCTTGATTTCCATCTCTGAGGGCTTCATGAGATCTCCCCTTTCTCCAAGCGTGTATTGGTCCTTCCATAAAGTCCCTTTTTCCATCTTCCACTTGCTACCTCTCCTGCCCTGAATATCTGCACCTGCCTCTACTGCCCACCCCCCCCCTCCCCCAGTTTGGCGCTTGAGCCCATTTCTCTTCCCTCAGCAGTTGCAGCGTGTTTGCTAAGAAGGAGCTGCTCCTGTCGCTCTTGATTGGAGTAGAAAGTAGCAGCTGGAGTTCAGATACTTCAATTACGTTTATTGCAGACTTTGGGTGAACCCACCAGGAGGTTTCCTCCCGAAATATCTCAATGGCATCTCAAATGCAAAACCTTTTTATCAGACTCCAGACTATTTTGAAGTGCCTCATGGCCAACGTCAAGCTTTCAGTTATTTCAAATCTCACAAGCACCTCAAATTTGAGTTCCCCTATCCCTGATTTATTCATAGACCCGGTTTATTTAGCACTCAAGGCTTGTTTGGATCTGCCAAACGTGGAGAGAGAAATTATTTCCAACATGTACGAAACTCTGCCTTGGGCTGTCATATCTTGAAGAACTCCGAACACAAGGAATGAGTTTCCTTGAAATATCACTTGGTCTGCAATTTCACTGAGATCCATAAAATGAGCCGGAGCTGCTCATAGTCTCTGCCTTCAGACACCACTGAATTTACCATGCACATATCTGAGCAGAATCCACAGGGGACTAAAAAACGTGCTTGGCTTTTTTTGCCTTGGCTTTCTCCAAAGGATCTCGTCTGGATGAGGTTAAAGCATGGCAGGTTTTATTCTGGAAGAGATGACTTTGTCAGCGTC
>NW_010395815.1:44882-45951 GCF_000710305.1 Buceros rhinoceros silvestris | reverse complement strand
GCGTCGTGTCAGCTGCTAGAAAAGTAGGTTAAAATAGAAATTATGACCCTCCTTGCCCCTCTGCGCTACACGAATTACAGAAGATACTCCCCAGGATGGTTATAAACACAGCTGCCCTATAAAAGCTGTGAAACACTTCGGGATCCCACTTCAAATAAATCAAGCAGACTGATCATTTGAGAAATTTTCCTGCAAAATTTTAAGTAAATATATCCTCTAGCTGAGACTTGCTTCATAGAACAAAGGCCAGGGGTGAATATTTACAGCCCAAGCCCAGAACATAAAACACCCCAGTTCAGACTTTATGACAGAGCTGCTTGAAGCAACTTGCAGTGGAGCGTCACGAATGACCTGTTTCATAATCGTGTCACTTAAAGACCAAATCATTCAGGGGCTTTTATTGTTAGCGATGTCTTTGCAACTGAGACAACATAACACCACGTTTTCCTTCTCACACTACCCCTGAGAGAGTAATTTTATGCAACATTAAGACAGCGCCTCTTAGGGAAAAAAAAATCTCTGTGACTTATAAAATAGATGGTGCTTCCTAATAGGCAGGGACAAAAGCAAAACCAGGTCTTCTCTCCCAGAGATGGAGCGGCCTTTCTGATTTTAGTTTCAAAACCAGCATCTTGCAGACTCTCCACCACAGGATTTTCCTCCACCTCTGTCCCTGACTGATCAGGGGGCTTTGGATACACACCAGGTTGTGCATGGCTTGGGCTTTCCATGCCTCTGCTTTTCTAATAGCAGACCTTCCAGCTCCCTCTGCTCTCTTTAGAAGGCCATTTGTCTGGGTTTTTATTCCTCACTTGTTGCTAATTTCACACTGTTTACAGTGGGCAGATGGAGTAATGAGTTTATTTTCACATCCTGTTTGTAGCTGTGCTCCACATCTGTTTCTGCTCTCCCTTACCTCAGTGATACATAAAGCTACTCCTAATGAGCAGTACTAAGAGAAAAACCCAGCTCTTCCCATGGCGCTAACAGACCGTCAATTCTTCTGATACAGGAATCTCAACGTGCGTTTTGTTGACCCTCCTCCAAGGAGACCTTTTCCTTCAGCAGG